>NW_017307964.1:102190-144073 GCF_000935625.1 Nanorana parkeri | reverse complement strand
CCCCCCCACAGTCACACACTATTATTTTCATACAATTATATAGCTCTGACATATACCGTAGTGCTGTACAGAGAACACAGAGTCACATCAGTCTCTGTACAGAGGAGATTACAATCTAATGCAGAATACCATCAGCTATAGAGGTCTACAAATCCTAGCAATACATTATACAGCAATGCAGAATAATAGTATACGGATTTGGTACATACTCTGTGCTGGCGCTCTGCTCCAAGGTGCCGGCCTGATGTCTTGGGCAGAGGGTCTCAGGAGGGGAAGATGTGCAGGCAGCAGTAGCCCTGTAAGCGGGCGCCATGTGGTTCCCCAGAAGGCTGCTGCACAGGATCTAATGCAGCGGAATCAATTTTAAATATTAAATTGCTGGAGTGCAGAGGTCAATTGTAATGCAGAGGTCAGTGGGGTGATGCAGAGGTCAGCAGCATGGCACAGAGTGCAGAAGTCAGCAGCGTGACGCAGAGTGCAGAGGTGAGCGGAGTGACGAAGAAAGTAGTGGTGTGACGCAGAGTGCAGAGGTAAGTTGTAAAACTGTCAGGATCCAGAGCACCTCCAGGTGGCGCTGGAGCCAGGTCCTGCAGTTCCTGTGCTCGCCTGCAGGTGTCTCCAGGCAGCCAGGAACTATCAGATACCAGACCACCACTGGGTAGTGCTGGAACCTGTGACTCAAGTGCTCACCTGCGGATGTCTCCCAGCTGTAAGCCATTATCCACCACCTGGTGCTTCCTGGGATGGTACTTAATCCCTCACTGCAGTTAGGACTGTGGCTCAGTATCCTGTTGCCTTTCCTTGACTGAGTCCTGTGTCCTGAGCCCTGTTACCTGCCTGTATCCTGACCCTTTGTCCCTTAGCTCCTGTGGTGTGGACCAGCTTGAGTCCTGTTACCTGCTTCACATCCTGTTACCTGCTTGCAGTCCTTCCTGAGTCCCACGTCCTGTTACATGCTTGCATCCCTGAGTCCTGATACCTGCTTGTAGCCCTGTTGCCATTACCTGCTTGGAGCCCTGTTGCCATTACCTGCTTGTAGTCCTATTGCTGTTACCTGTATTAAGCTATTTGCTCCTGTTATGTGTTGTAGGTGGTTATATTTAGTGGGTGTCACATTACTTATTCATGTTTGCTTTTGGGTGTTTTATTTGGTTGTGCTGTTTACAATAAACTGTATATAACACATTTGCCTTTTCCAGTGTGGTCATACTAATTTGGTCCTCCTGTGTGGGTACCTGCATGCGGTGTGGGGACACCTGCGCACTGTACCCTGACAAACACAGAGTGCAGAGGTCAGTGGTGTGACCAGCGCTGTGAGGGTCTCACCATGGCTGTGTGGTCCTCACCATGGCTGCGTGCTTGTCTCACCATGGCTGCGTGCTTGTCTCACCAGGGCTGCGTGCAGGTCTCAACATGGCTGCCTGCTTGTCTCACCAGGGCTGCGTGCAGGTCTCACCATGGCTGCGTGCGTGTCTCACCAGGGTTGCATGTGAGCCTCACCAGGGTTGCATGTGGGTCTCACCAGGGCTGCCTGCTTGTCTCACCAGGGTTGCGTGGGCGGCAGGGTCAGAACATGGCTGTGCGGAGGGTGCGGGTGGCTGGGTCTCACCATGGCTGCCTGCTTGTCTCACCATGGCTGTGTGCTTGTCTCACGAGGGTTGCGTGCTTGTCTCCCCAGGGCTGCGTGCTTGTCTCACCAGGGCTGCGTGTTTGTCTCAGCAAGGCTGCGTGTTTGTCTCAGCAAGGCTGCGTGTTTGTCTCAGCAAGGCTGCGTGTTTGTCTCAGCAAGGCTGCGTGTTTGTCTCAGCAAGGCTGCGTGTTTGTCTCAGCAAGGCTGCGTGTTTGTCTCAGCAAGGCTGCGTGTTTGTCTCAGCAAGGCTGCGTGTTTGTCTCAGCAAGGCTGCGTGTTTGTCTCAGCAAGGCTGCGTGTTTGTCTCAGCAAGGCTGCGTGTTTGTCTCAGCAAGGCTGCGTGTTTGTCTCAGCAGGGCTGCGTGTTTGTCTCAGCAAGGCTGCGTGTTTGTCTCAGCAGGGCTGCGTGCTTGTCTCATCAGTGCTGTGTGAGCAGCAGGGTCAGAACATGGCTGTGCGGAGGGTGTGGGCGGCTAGATCTCACCATGGCTGTGGGAAGGAGGAGATGCTGTGTGGTATAGGTGCATCCTTTTTTACTGCAATGCAAAATGGCATAGGATAGAAAGGACTATACATCCCAGCAATACTTTAAACAGCAATTTCATTACTGTATAAAGTACTGCTGGTATTTGTAGTCCTCTATAGAGGGTGCCACTCTATATAGAGGACTACAAATACCAGCAGTACTTTATACAGTACTTTATACAGGAGCTCAGTTTTTGAAAGATTGAGTTTTAAGAAGTGTTGCGACATCCAGACGGATATGTCGGATAGTAGATTAGTGACATGAGAGGACACAGATTGTTGTGGAGTAGAAAGATAGATTTGAGTGTCATCAGCATAGAGATGGTATTGGAAGCCATGTGAGGTTATTAACTGACCAAGGGAGGTGGTGTAGATAGAGAAGATAAGGGGTCTAAGGACAGAGCCTTGGGGGACCCCTACAGAAAGAGGAAGATGAGGGGAGGAGTTAGAATTGTAGGTGACACTAAAGGAGCGCTTAGATAGGTAGGAGGAGAGCCACGAGAGACCAGAGTCTTGTAGCCCAAGTGACTGGAGTTTTTTGACTAGGAACAGGTGGTCAACAGTGTCAAAAGCAGCAGAAAGATCTAATAGCAAGAGTAGGGACTAGTGGCCTTTGCTTTTAGCAGTGAGTAGGTCATTAGTGAGTTTTAGGAGGGCGGTTTCAGTGGAGTGTAGGGGGCGAAAGCTAGATTGTAAGGGGCAAAAAATGTTGTAATCAGCGAGGTGGCGACTTAGGCGGCTGTAGATGAGGCGTTCTAGGAGTTTGGAGGTGCATGGGAGTAAGGAGAGTGGTCTGAGATTGAGGTCGGTAGGGTCAATTGAGGGTTTTTTGGGCATTGGGGTGACCAGGGCATGCTTCAGAGGGGAGGGAAAGATTCCAGTAGAGAGTGAGAGATTGAAAATGTGAGCAAGAGAGTCTAGGATAGAGCAAGAGGGTGACCGAAGTAGCGGTGAGGGAACAGGGTCCAGGGGGCAAGTGGTGAGCCATATTTAAATTTATTAAAGATCCATAAAAAAAACATGTACAGTAAAAGGCAACCGGCTGGTAGATACAAGCAAAATGACACACTTCCGTGTTCTGTGTAGCGTCAAACAGATATTTCATAGTTGCAGGTCCAAACTCAAAAGAGGCAACATTCCCTGCAGCTTGCATCCTGTCTCAACACTTTGAGAATTTCCTGAGAATAACTCTGTGCCAACTCAGGAGATTCATTGTATGGCTTCTTCTGCTCCATTAATCTAACAAATTGGGCAGCCATCCTTTCACTGACATTTAAAAGTCAGCTGCACACACTTTGGTGAGCAATTCCAGGTGCATCCAATATGGGGTAAAAGGTAAATAAAAGTGAATGTTAATGTAAATAACCAAACATTATTACAGAAAATAATTAAATAAGGATATCCACTACATACAGTATACCGTACCTATGCTAAAAATAGAGCATATACTGCCAAGTTTATACCCAATATTCTCTTTCTGTAATTAATGTCAATATACTACGTCCACCGGCCTCCCTCCATCCAGATCTCTACTTACCTCTTCGTAAAAGGTCAGCAGGTTGGTCTGACAAGAACGATCCTTCCTAAATCCATGCTGATTATCAGTTATTATGCGATGATCCCGGACGAATTCCACTAAGTAGTCCTTAATAATTCCCTCTAGTAGTTTACATACTATGCATGTTAGAGTAACTGGTCTATAGTTCCTCGGTTGGCATTTTGACCCTTTTTTGAATATAGGTACCACATTTGCCCTTCGCCAGTCGCTTGGCGCTCTACCAGCCATTACCAATTCCTTAAAAATGAGGAACAATGGTTTTGTTATCTTCATGTGCAGCTCCATGAGTACCTTGGGATGTAGATTACCGGGTCCTAATGCTTTATTTGCATTTACTAGTTTAAGCCTATGTTGTATCCCAGTTTCAGTCAACCACTCAGGTGTATTTCCTGTTGAATTTTGTGTTTTTTTTCCTGTACATTAAACCCGCCTGTTTCCTTGGTGAATACCGATGAGAAAAAAGTATTTAGCGCCTCGGTCCTCTCCCTGTAGTTTGTGAGTAACGTACCATTTATGTCCTTTATTGGGCCTATCTGGTCCTTTCTCCCCTTTTTAGTGTTTATGTATTGATAAAAAAAATTGGGGTTCCGTTTACTAACTGTGGCGATATATTTCTCACATTCAATTTTAGCTGCCTGGACTACCAGTTTACATCTTTTATTACATTCTTTGTACTTTTGGAATGCCAATACTGACCCCTCTGTTTTATACTTAGTAAATGCCACTTTATTTTCCTTAATGTGTTGTTTTACCGTTTTGTTTAGCCATATTGGCTTTGTTTTCAATCTTTTATTTTTGTTACCTAGTGGTATACACCTGGTAATAGCATTTTTTAATTTGTTCTTTGTCCCACTTTTGGTCAAAGTTTAGTTTATGAAATAAGTTTTCCCATTTGATTTCACCAACTATATTACGTAGTTTATCAAAGTTAGCCTTCCTGAAGTTTAGGCTCAAATAGCTCAATAGCCCATCAAGCACAGACCAATGTTGATTTAGATAATTGTTCATTAGCAATACCAACTCACCGAATTTTGTTGATCGACAGAACGGATTTTTGTTTGCGCATGTGCATTGTTCTTGCTCCAGTTTGTTTTGTATGAACACGCCACTAATCCATCAATTTTCGTTCGATTCAACAAAAGTTTTTTAGCCTTACCCTTCAAGGAAATTCGAGCGGAATTACAGTAAAAAAAATAATTGGTGTCCCATCAACTGTTCGATTTATTGTTCGAAAGACCATTCATGGAAGATTTCCGAACAAAAATCAAAGAGTGTAAGGGCACCTTTACTTTTTGTCCCAACCTTTCTCAAACTTCTGCACTCCAAAAAACATTCCCATCCTTCACTCCTTCCCAGCCACTTCTCCCAAACCCATTGCATGTCAGCTCTCTGTACCCCACACCCAACAATTGAGCTACTATGCTGCCTCAACTCCACTAGCCCCATTTTACTCCAGCCATGCTTCCCAACATCACCTAAAACCTTTCTATCCGCGCCATTAATTTCAACCTGACCTAGCCAATCACCACCTTTACTGACCCTATTTCTGCTTTGCCCCCCCATTCCTCCTCTGCCCCTCCAACATTGGTCCACCCTCCTCCTTTTCCCCCACTCCTTTTCTGCCTCTCCAACACTGGTCCACCATCCTCTTTCTTCTTTGCCCCTCACTTTAGTTTGTTCCTTCCAATATTTGACCACCCTCTTGCCCACCCAACTCTGTCAAATCCTCCTTCTCCACATTCCTCTACTCCCAACTCCTCTACCCCCTCCTTCTCACTGTCCTTTCAAAAAAAACTACTCATTACATTTTAGTTTTTGAATTTTATTTATCTATCCCTATTTTATGTATTTATCCCTATATTATCTTTGTATCTATTTACTTTATTTTATTTGTAAATAAACCCTTACACATTTCCCTATGTGTCCCTATGACACATTGATGCAAACTTTTTTCACCTTGAAATCTTTTCACATAGTGAACATGATCTACTCCTTTTTCGAAAATCACTACTAGCAGGGGCAGAACTACAATTCATAGAATCTCACAGCAAAATTTTTACGGGGTCCCCCTAGCGACTTTTCTATGCGGCACCTGGGAGCGTAAAATGATACAATGGTGTAATTGATCCTAAAGTGTATGCCCAGCCAAAATATTTCCTAGTTCAGCAGGCAGAAGGTGAACTCTCCAACAACAAACACAGACAGAAATAAAAAAGCCAAACTCTGGTTAAGCAAATATTGTCTAAATACAAGAGGCATGTGTATTGTGTGTGTGTGTTTTGTGTCTTTCTTCCAGATCTGTGCAGTAATTAAGGGTTAATTGTTGCCACTGTACAGGAGCTTTTTATAATAAAGACCAGAAACGTCTGCTCTCTTCTTGTGCAAAGTAGTCTTATATACACCTCTCTAGTTTTCTACATTCAGCCTGTAGTAGGTGGCCTGCTGGGTTCTTCCCACAGCCCTGCACTCTGCTCTCTGTATAGATCAATGATGTGTTACCACTGCTTTGCAAAGTAATTGAGGGACACAAGAATACAATAATTCTTAGACATATGGGTTATACTACTGCCTTCAGCAAGGTTTGGACAATGGCAAGCAGGAATTGTTAACCCATCTCCTATATAACTCGAACCATCATGTCTCAATTTTTTTAAGCAAGCAGTAAAAAAGGTCAATAATACAGAGGGATAAGATCTGTGTCCCTCAATGAACGTCAATAAAAAGATTGTATGTAAAGTACAAAAGTCTTATTTTGTTTATCAGCCAGTGAGGGACACAGTTATGCAGTAATTCTTATGCATATTAAACATCCAAAAGCAGTTCAACTAAGGGGCGGGCAACAGCCACAAAGATATTCAATTGATGTGGAAATCTTACTACAAGCAGTATTTGAGTCAACATCTGAACAAAGATTAGATAATGAAAGGTCAAAAACAAATATGTAAATTGCTATGAGCAAAAAAAAAGCTCAAGAATCAACCAGGGTTCTAGACTTGGACAGGCAATCACTGTTAGGAGCATGTCAAATGTTCCTATCCCTGTCGAAACCACTCAGTTCCATCTGGTGGTTGCCTCTTGCAATTGCACTTACCACAGTCCAGTCAGCTGCAGGCTGATCAGGCTAATCAACCTGGCTACACGCCCCTTACAGCCTGGGCGTTGGTTAGTTGTGCTCTATTTAAGCATCACAAGCCCAGAGCTCTGGGCTTGAGATAGTTCCAGCCTTGTCTTGTCTTTGCTCTATCTACACAAGCCTGTATCCTGATCCTGAATCCCAGTCCTGCCTTGAATGTGTATCCTAGTCTTGCCTTGGCTCTTTTATCCTATACCTTTCTTGTATCTTGTATTAATCTTGTATTTGTTTTCTGTTCCTGTCTTGTACCTTGACATCTGTCAGTGCTTCTCCTTGTTCCTGGGGGCCATCACCTGATCAGAGCAAATAGTTTAAGTCATGGGGTACTGGTAGGCATGGCTGCCTTATGGGAATTGTGGCTGCTAAAGGTGAAACAACTTGTCGCTATTGGCTCTGACGGCATGTGTCTACAGCTGCTGCTGACAATCACCACAAATGGAAACTGCTGAAGAATGGTAAACTAACAACATGGAGGACAACCAAACATACGAAAACAGAGAGAACAACTACCTTATCTGCAAGTAATTGATTAGCTATATATACTGTACATATATGTTTGTTTTTTACTGCTGCAAGAAAACAAAACAAAAATATTTTTATTACATTATTATTCCGTTTTCTGTGTAAATGGGAACACATAAACACAGAGGAGTTTTCTCAGATTTGACTGCAAAAGTGGAAATAGACTTTAAGATTCCCTGTGGGCAGACATTTTTCTGAGAAATCACAAATACCAACCTGATGGTGATGGACTATCTTCAAACAGGATACATATTACTGTATACAATAAGATTAATAAAGTTATAAGTCAGTATTACAATTATTTGGCTATAGTACTTACAGTATGCTTGTCAACTGATATGTATACTGCTATATACTGTCATTAACTGGGATTCAATGGTTTAGGTAATATTTTAGGGTTAAGATTTAGGTTGAGGTTAAAATGTAAGCATTCGGAAGTTTTAAAGCCTTACTTCAGGGATTAGATTAAGAGTTATGGTAAATATTAAGTGTTAGGATTACAGGATTAGGCATAGGATAAGGCAGTTTAACAGTTAAAGCAAACTTTTCATGTGGTCTAATGAAGATTTCATGAAAAGAAAGTGATGTATGTAGCAGTTTGTTAGTCTTACACCCAACCTTTACAACCTTTTTACCCCTTTATAGGGTTGATTTACTAAAAGAGTAGAGTAGGTTCACTTTGCAGAATCAATTTTCACTTTACATGGTTAGTTTCACTTATTGAATAAGATAACATTTTATTGACCTCATTGATCCAGTTATGTGCAAATAAAAATACAGACTTTCTAATTTTCCTTTCCTTGCACACGATTAGATATTATTTTCAAAGTGAATTTAAAAACATTCACTATGCTAAGAGAAAATCAATTTTTGAAGTGAAAAAGTCAGCATGCGCTACTCCTTCAGTAAATTACCCCTAGTGTCACCCCTCTTTAAAACACCCCTGAAGAGAGAAAGTTTGATCGCTAAGAAATGCGGTATTAAAATTTCTATTTTAGTCTTCATTCCTATGTCTGTGGACATTATCCTTTGGCTAAGCGCAACTTTAACAATTTCATTTGCAAACAAATTACAAGTGCGAAGTGTCAAGTTGAAAGATTGCAGCTTTACTGGTCATCATAAAAAATGGATATTTAAAAAAAATATATATATCAAAATGCCATAAAGAATTGTTCAACCTATAATGTGGACATTTTATTATTTTTTACATTTTTGAAACAGGAGATACTAAACATTACAAACACATTATTGTAAGTATTTTATATTGTTTGTATTGCAAAAAAAGGTATCGGAATTTTCATACTGATGTGTATTCTGCAGTAAACTAGCAACTCTTACAAAAACTTTAGACATATTGCAGATGCTTACAAAACAAAATTGATAAAACAGGATATTTCAAAGCTAGAACTGGTAAATATTTTTTTATGAAACACACCATTACCACTGTTTTTCTGTTATAGTTGCAATAATTTACATGTATAAAAGGGGAAGGCAATACCAAACAAACTGGAATGTCTATATGTAGTCAATAGTATTAGGAATGCACCAAAATTTCGGCCGCCTAAACATTTTGGCCAAAAATGGTACTTTGGGCAAAATGGTGAAAGTACCATAACGGCCGAAAACGCGGCCAAAAATTCAGTGCATCCTGACTGCTTCTCTCCCCCCTACTGGGCACTAGTCTGAATCCCCTCCCATGCCTGCTGCTCTTCCCCGCTCATGTCGGCAGAGGAAGCAGGGATCCGGGGGGACACAGACCAGTGCCCAGCAGGGAAGAGAGAAGGTTTTAAGAGGCTGAAAGGGGTGGAGACAACTCAGTATGCCAAACTGGGTGGAAACAGCTGTTATTTGAGCCTGAACTCTTCTGTCACACTACCCCGTTTGGCTCCTGTGACAGGCAAATCAGGATGGAGAGCGGCTTACCAGAACTCAGCAATCAGCTGATTACTTAGTGCTTGTAAATAACTGAGGAAACAGTATGCATACTGTGTCCCAAGCTATGAATGAACAGGAAATGCTCTACACCACTTCCTGTCCCATCTCCACAGTCCTGAATGAACAGGAGCACTCAGTATAGAGGCTTCCTGTTCCTTCATAACAGGGGCTGCAGAAAAAGAGATAAAAAAAAGTAAAAATAAAATAATTTAGAAAAATGTAAAAAGGTTGTGAAAAAAACATTATTTAGTATTATTCCCCTCCTTAAAAAATGAATGAATTGCTAGTTACAAAAACAGTGAAAGCATTACATTTTTAAAGTTTAATATATCTATTTAGAATGATCAAAAATTCCACACATGAAAACAATAGTTTTTCTTTTATATTAACTTTATTTCTACAGTGATTAGCAGACTTTCCCATTCTAATACATAATCTATTCTTTGCATGCACCCAGGAAGAGGAAAATTTTAAGAAAGCAAGATTATTGAGATAGTTCACTGAACTGCAATGAATACATAAGTGAAAACTTTATATAAGCTCTAATTTGTAATTCTAAAGCCTGTTTCAGTAATTACAAATGATTTTCAGTCATCTTTAATTAATAAGTACCCATTTTTGCATTTTTTGGCAGAATTACAAGGACAAAGAAAAGTACTAATTACCACTGGGCCACTAAGAAATCAGTAGAATATAAACAATTGTAATATTGTTTTACTTTTGCTATGTGACATACATCAAGAAAAGGATTAAAAAAACATATCATTTTTACAGAATTATCTTACTTCATGTAAAACCTGTATGTTACACCCCAGTATTAGTGAGTTTGTTTATGGTTTTGATTATGTACAGACAATACAGAAGAATTTTCCAGAAGAGTGCTGGAACACATAATATTAGAGAAGCTATTAACTGCAATTTTTCAAACCTGAGGTTTTTTTCTGAAATGTTATTATTTATACAGGATTTATATAGTGCACCCAGTTTGGCAAGTGCTTTACAAAATGGAGAGAGACAGTTACAATACAATCTCAATACAGGGGGTTTAGGAGGACCCTGCTCGTGAGAGCTTACAATCTTAGTAGAATCTTTTTTAATAATGCCAATAACTGTTTTTAGAATAAATACATAATCTTGCATTACATGAAAAAGACAATTCATTTATCTCATAAGATAACAATGTTTAATGTTTACTAACCACAAACAATGTGTAATTAATTTAACTTCTATGCATCTTACAGCAATGTCAGATGGGCAATTTCAATAAAATGTTGACAGTTTAGCTAATTGTTCCGTCAGCCCAAAATGAACATTCAGAGATCTATTTATAGAAAAATTGTCATAGCTATTCATACAGCAAGACTGCATATACGTTCCCTCTGTCTAAGTTAATCAGAGAATGGGACAAAATTGAATGTTCTTGGGGTATTTTTGCTTTTCATCGAAAATGTTTAACTATATAAATAACACAGATCAGCTGACGTTTGCTTTCACTTCCAGATTAAATGAGCGCTAGTATATTATGAACAGACCTGTCAATTTCAATAACTCTGGTATTAATGTGTTGCCAGTGGATACAATAGCCACATAAGTGCTGTAAATAATAACACCATAGACTGGTGTTCATGATTACCTTTGGCAGGGAGAAACAATGTTGTAAAACTAAATAAGTAAATAACTTTTTTTCTGTTTTCAGCAGGAAAAGTGATACTCCCTTGTTACAGCAAAAACCCAGAAAGACCCAAAGAGGTTGGGTAAAGCATTCAAACTTAGCAGGAAATTCTTGCCATTGCTTTCCTTTTTGGCCTCTTCAAAGTGTATATTATACTCTGCATGACAGGGTCAGGAGTCATTATTATTTAAAGCTCAACTCTGTGTAAAAGAAAAATGTCCTTGCATTAGGGATTCCTCTGCACTGATAGGGTTAAATGCTAATTTCTCCCTAGGGTACTAAGAAAAAGGACTCTTACTTACCTAATCCCATGCTCCAGCAGCCTACCTCCATAACATGTGACTGTAATGAGGTTTGATAATACAAAATCACCTGCACTCCAGTGAAGGATGGCGCCGTGTCAGATACAGTCCATAATAGAAGTCACCAGCACTCGATGATATGTGCAAGAATATGTGCAATACATAGTGTCGCCCAGAAGAAGGGACCCTGCGTGACCTCGAAACGTTGGCTGTTTGACGCATGTGACAATTGAATAAAAAGTGCTTTACTTCTTGCACATATCATCGAGTGCTGGTGATTTCTATTATGTACTGTAATGAGGTTTGCACATATCAATATTAAGTATGACATTTTCTCTTCCCTTATCTTGAAAAAAATGCAGCCTTCAATTTAGTTCAAATGATCTCAGGCTGCCCCTAATTTCATTTAGCCATCCATGAAATTCCAGCACCAAATATCCGCTATTCTGGTCCTTTTGATCAAATCTGATTGTTTATCTAGAGCTTTCCCTAGTCCTGGGGTGGATTAGCCTTAATTATCTTTTACAATATGGGTTGTAAATCACAAATACCAAGGTAATTGTCTTGCACAGTTCAGCTAATTACCTACAGATCGCCTGGTGGATAAGGAAGTGGTATCCCACTCAGAGGAACTATATTAACCCAATTTTCATAACTTGGAATGGGATAATGGTATTGTAATATTAATTACATAAATAGCTGCATCTTGTCAAGAGAAAGCCACACATCAATCAGGGGTGGGACACAATAATCAGAGGCCTGAAAAGACATTTATTCTCCTGGACCAGCCATAGTTCACACCTATGTCAAGTTTAGGGTTGATTAAAAGCTAATTTTATGATAGAAGCTTGTGTAACATCCAAGAAGAGTTCCCCTTTAACCTCAAGTAAGAATCTTTGCAAGCCTTACTTGGAGAGTCATTCAGATCCATCTTCTGTGCATTGAACTGGACTCTGTCAGAACTTATTAAACCCAGGACCTGTTAAGTACTCTATTTTTATTCTTTGTTTTACTGTTGTTATCTCTGTCTCTCTTTGATAACATCCTTTTCTGTATATTTTTCCTGCACCATTTCTTTTAATAAAGGACGATCTTAAAAATCGTTAAGCTTATCTATAAGCTCTAAGTAAGAACTTGAAGTCTCCTTGTCTCCATGAAGAGCGGTACTGTATAGTGAAAACTGCCTTTGTTTAAGTTTTTTGAATTATCACAGCATTTGCTCCAACACGTGGTGGCAGCCACTATTTTGTTTGTAAAGGGTTACCAAACCTAGTGACCATGGCTCTCAGTCTGCTGGCCTGAGATTGTTGTCCTGTGAGCTGAGAAATTTCTGTGCAGGGTGAGGCTGGGAGTGGTATCACCACATCCTTGTGACCGCTTAGGTGGTTCAGAACTGCGTATAGTCACATGTTACTGACAGGCCCCCAAAGCCTGTTCTCTAAGGTACTCTCTGCCAGCAGTTGTATGGTGATATCGTCAAGTGCAATGTTTACCAGGCTGTAATAGGCTGCAAAACTATTTCTAAGGAGTTAGGACTCCATCAGTCCAAGCAGGCAAACTGGGTATAAATGGAGCATTTGAACATAACTGTCTAGGAGTGGTCGAACAGCAATGATCACACCAAGAGCAAGGCATGTAATTCTACGAGAGATCACATGGAACCCTAGGCAAACATCTAAATAACTAAAAAACTAAAGGGCTTTTCTGGCACTGGCAGATGTCAATGTTATCAGAAAAACACTAAGCAACAAAGTTGTGTATGGGATTCCAATATATACACCTTATTTTGTGTGCAATAGCCTGCTATATGCTGAGTTTTGGGTCACAGGAGGATGTTAGTATATGTCCTACTGTGACCCTAAAGGGAACCATGGGAAAAAAGGTTACCCCATAGTTTCTTTTCTAAGTGTGCATTAAATAATGCGCCAATATTCAAAAGAAAATAGAATGTGCAAGTAAAGATATACAAAAATGTAACAACAGTGAAGTTATGTGCAAACTGTAACAATGAAAAGTTTTTTGAGTTCAGTTCTGCCCCTGTGATAGTGGGTCAATACATTTCCACCCAATATGTGACCATTGAAATATTTTTTTTAAACGCGCCCTCTGTGAGCTCCAATCACCCGTGCTCAAATAGCTTCACTCCCCACTCACCAGAATTTATTGACCATCAGATAATGAATGTTCATTAATCCATGAATGTAGGATAGAGATATGCCATCCCAGGAAGAAGTCATCTGACAAAAAAAATACCACAAAATGTGAAAGTAACTGTTTTCCTTACTTTCTGTTATAAAGCACAAAAATAAAAATGCCAGGGCACTACCATTTTTGAAAAGTAGATACCTCTGAGTTTTTGCCACAATTTTTTGGAAAGTAAAAAACATGCTGGTACTGAGAAAGTTAAAACATAGAGCTTGGTAATGGTGCACTAGATACATTAAATGTACAGGTATTATTGGCAGTGCAAATAACCCTATTTGCAAGCTTTTATGCTATGCACAATCTTCCCCTCTGGGCTAACCTACATATTATTAGAAGCTTAGGTCCCAATGTACAATATCATAAGGCTCCCTCTCATCCCCTAAAATTTTCCGCTAAGCTGATTCCCCCCCCACCCCCCATATTCCCTCTTTTGGCCTATTGCACTGCCATATATTCTTACCAGCTTATGAAAAACCCACTGCTCTTCGAATCAAGAAACACAATCCATGTCAAAGTCTGAAGTATAATTTACCTCTTTTATAATTTTGGCCACATGAAAAACAAATGCAAGATCATGGAAACAATCCACTCTCAATTTTCAGGTGGCTTACTGGCACTCTTATTTACGAGAAACTTACAGCTGTTCTAGCTGATTCCTATGGAAAACATCTTCAGGTCTGGTCACCCTGGATTGACTACTTGTGCTCTTAAGGAATATACCACATTCTATTAAACATTTAATAATGTTTAAATGTACATATGTATTGGGTAGACCCCACTTCTCCCTTCCTTCTCTCTTGTGTTCCCTTACCATACCTTGTCCTATTTCCTATATGCCCTTCCATTTATTTCATCTTTATATTTATTTTTCTTACTTCCCTTTCATTCTTTATTGAAGATGTTGATGATTTTTTTGAGTTAGTTGACCCACTAGAGCAGGGGTGCCCACATTTTTTTGTGTTAAGATCTACTTTTCAAATGACGAGCTCAGTAGGATCTACCAAAAAAAACCCCCAAACCTTTATTTAAAAAACAAAACACATTGAAATGCTTACTGGGACTACTACTATCTTTATATTGAATAAACCCAATCATTTGAACACAGATGTCCAATTTAACAATACATTTAAAATGCCCATAACACAATAGATCTTTCTCTCTTGGCTGCCTCTCCTGGCTGTCTCTCCTTTCTCTCTTCTGGTTGTCTCTCCTCTCTTTCTCTCCTTGCTGTCTCTCTTCTCTCTATCTCTCTCTCTCCTGGCAGTCTCTCCTCTCTCATCACTCTCTCTCCTGTCTGTCCCTCTTGGCTGCCATGTCAGTGATCACATCACCATATAATAAGCGAGAAGTCAAAAGGGCATCAAATGCTGCCTTCCCGCTATAGTCACCTAGGTCTCTTCTGCACTTACCTTGGCTAATGTAACGTGCTGGACTCAGGGTTTCGTAACGTGCTGGACTCTGGGCTTAGTAACACGCTGGACTCTGGGCTTTGTAATGTGCTGGACTCTGGGCTTTGTAATGTGCTGGAGTCTGGGCTTTGTAATGTGCTGGACTCTGGGCTCCGTAATGCACTGGACACAGGACCCACATGAGACCCCACACAGCCCACCTGAAAGTGGCCCTGCAGAGCACACCATGCATGCTGCACAGCCCATCTGAGACTCTCTATAGTGGGCTCTGCCAGGGTCTCATGTGGGCTGGTTGGGGCTGCATCTCCCTCTTACCGGCTCCTGCTGCCTGGCCTTCTCTGACGCCGGACTGGCCAGAAGTGACGTGATGTCACTTCCGGCATGTCCGAGATCAGAACACCGGCGGTGCTGCTGGGGCCCCAGCCTCCTCCAAAGCCGCAGGATCGACACTGCTGGAGCCCAGCCAGGGGTGGACTGACAACAAATGAGGCCCCCAGGCACTACAAGATTATGGGGCCCCCTTGTGCACTGCCCATATACAAGCCCCACCCTCAAGCAGCGTCTGCATAAACGTGCAGTGGCCATATCGGCTGCCAGCGTGTTCTGTGAATGCGCACCTCCATTTTTGAGTATATCCTGGTATACACCAAGATGGTAGCGCCCACATGTTCAGGTTCCGCCATCTTGGTGTATACCAAGATGTACTCCAAAATAGCGGCACGCATGCACAGAACACACTGGCGGCCGGTACAGGCGCCGCTCGATCTGCAATTTCTTTGTGCGGTTTTGGATTTGGAGGCTCATTGCCTCCAAATCCAACACAGCATTAAATTTTGTTTCCTTTGACGAAATAAATAAAAATGTTTCTCATTTTCATTTGTTTCGTCTGAGCCGAATTTGTTTGCCCTGCACACACCTATTACAAACCACACCAAACCATATAATCTGACTAGTATACAGCAGATATGCACAAAACATAACACAACATACAATTAAACAGGTTGTCTAAAAAATATATATAAGAAAAGTAAACAGTCGCCCCAACAACCAATCAGATATTTACATGAACCCAATCTGCCACTACACATGATACATTTTATACCAGTGCCAATAAACTTTAAAAACCAAAAAGTTCTCATCAGGGGCAGATGCGGGCACCATTCTTCCAGTGGGCGGCCCAGGACCATTCTTCTCAGTGGGTACACCAGCCTCGAGCCCTCGTGCAGCCACAGGGGTGGTAGGTCCGCCCTCCCTGTATCCACGGCCCCTCCCCGTTACCTCTGGGCACTCATCTGCGCTGAGTTTTAAACCCGAGTGCCCAAACTGTGATGCAAAAATCTATTTAATTATCTCAAAGTGCCAACATTGAAAATAACTTTAGTGTTTCGTTGCAGTTTTGGGCGCTCGGGTTTAAAACATTTTCAGCATCACTGCCTCAGGCAACATATTCAAATATTTATACACTCAATAACCACTTGCCGGCCGGAACAATTTTTTACATTTGCACACACACATAATAAAATCTGAAAATTTGGCTAGAAAACAGCTTCAGACCCCCAAACAATTATATATTTTCTGAAATCGGAGGCCCTGTAGAATAAAAAGATGCTAGTTGCAATTTTTTACGTTGCACGGTATTTGCACAAATGTTTATCAATCAAGTATTTTTAGGACAAAATACACTAAAATTACATTTAGTGCGCAGAAAGTTTTTTTTGGTAAAATATAAAAGACGGGGTCACAGAGGGCAAATAGATACCAAACATGTCAAGCCTTAAAATTGCGTGCATCCATGAAACCGCAACAACTACAATAACCAAAATTTCCCATAGGCGACGCTTTAAATGCTTTTATGGCCCATCAGTTTAGTGCAAACAGTGATTGATGGTCCAGAATTATTGCTCTCACTGCGACGCTCGCAATGATATATACCGTATTTTTCGCTTCATAAGACGCACATGACCATAAGACGGACTTAGGTTTAGTGGAAAAAAAATGGAGGTGTGTCTATGTGTATGTGTGGGGTTGCCACAATGCCAGAGGGGCCCAGCAGATGTTACTCTTTAATAGCCTGGTATGAATGGGAGGGTAGGGGACGCTGGTACTACATGTATTGTTTAGAGGCGGTGAAACAACTTTACTTACCGCCTCCACAATGCCGCTGCCCGTGTTGCCTGTGTCTAAATTCTGCATACTGAGACTCCTCCCTTTCGCTGCCATGTGGCATGACACAGGAAGGTGAGAAGCCGGTCAGACACAGAAGTTAGATAGCGACAGCACGGGCAGCGGCTTTATGGAAGAGGTAAATACCGCTGCTTTGCTGGCTCTATAAGTAGTACTGAGCAGAATTCAGTTGGTTCCAGTTGTGAATTCATATTAGTCTAAAATGCTTTTGTTTGCTGAGTTTGTAGTCTCAGCTCCACTCAAAGTCTTTACATTGTAAGCATGTGCTGCAACAACTACCAACAGGGCCTTAAAGTCTTTGTGTGGCATTTATGGGGACTTGGAAGCATATGGAATATGCATTATTATTAGCAAAATAACCATTACTGGGTATTATTATGCAACATGCATTATTGTAATTGCTTCTTTCTCATGCCTCCATCGGTGGTCGTTATCTCTCTGCACATTTGTATCCACTTTTTTTTTTGTTTAATATATTTTTATTGAAAATGTCTAAATCATACAGAAATTGAAATTAGAACAAAATTATACAACCGAACACCTATTGTGCAAATAGACATCAGCCATCTATATAGTGTAAGGTACTGCGCTTAGACAGGTATTATGAAATGTGAACAATAGGTTACTCCAAAGAAGGAGACATTGATGAACAGTAAGCGAAAGAAATAAAGAGAAAGAAGGGAGGGGAAAAAAAGGAAGCAAAAAGGAAAGAAAAACTTCTCTACCCATATCATCATTATCAGAAATATCAAGATAATAAACATTTAAACGGTTTAGGGAAATGTTATTTATTATTGGTATTTATATAGCGCCAACATTTTATGCAGCGCTTTACATAATTGTACATTCACATCAGTCCCTGCCCTGAAGGAGCTCACAATCTAAGGTCCCTATCACAAATGCATTGAGGGCCAATTAGACAGGAGTCAATTAACCTACCAGCCTGTCTTGGGAGAGTGTGAGAGAAACTGGAGTACCCGGAAGAAACGCAGGCTAGCACAGGGAGAACATGCAAACTCCTTGCAGATATTGTCCTGACCGGGATTTGGATCGGGGAACCTTAGTGCTGGAAGGCAGAAGTGCTACTACGTAACAGCGAGGATGATTGTTTTTCCTCAGGAAGACCCCATGGAGGGCTACTAAAAGGGAGGGAGAGGCCCTTCTCCAAAAAGAAAAGAAAAAAACCCTGCCAACCACCACGTCCACTGTCCCTAGGAACATGGGGAAGCATAGAGTGGTGGGCCCCTGTGACTAACACAAAGGGTTATGGTAAAGAAAAACCAAAATACTACTTGTTGTTCTGGTCAAACCTGAGAAAACACAAATAACTAAAGTGACTGGTCAGTACTGTAGAAAGTTAGAAAATGAAAGAATGGGTCAAAGAAAGGAATTTTTTAAGAAGGGTTGAAAAGTTAGTAGCACAATCCCAGGACAGGTAGCCACAATTTATGGTGATATGGAAACCATGGATAGAGTCTGACATCGCTACCATGTGCTTACCAGGAATGTGAGGCTCCTTTGCATGACCATTAGAGGAGGGTAGAGGAGTGAGGGAAGGAGATGAGACTGTGAATTTCTTTTCAAATCGTCTTCTTTGGGGGGTTTTTCTGGGTGGTTTAGGGATGGGAGGGATTTTGGGTTGTCGTTTCCCTTGCTTTTTTTAGATGAGACCCCTAGGGGGGAAGAATGGTTTTAAAACCAATGGGAAGGGAAATTTTATGGTGGCTGTTTTAGGAGGAAGTTATGAATATCTTTCTCTTCTGTTTTTGATTGGATTTCTCCCTGGGAGAGTCTTTTAACAGGATGTTTATATTTTATATATCTGTATTGTTATTTTTAGAAACAATAAAGAAATATTATACAAATAGAAAGTTAGAAAATGAAGACTGATTGGTTAGCGGTGAAAAGGTAGTACATTCTTAACTCACCATTAGGTTTGGTGTGTGGCAATATCACCGACGAAGAACAAGTGGCGAATTAAAAGAGTTTCGTTTGGATGGTTTCCATCTTGATTATGGTTGATGGTCTTATGAGCCTGGTTGCTTTTGGACAGGTGTTCTTTGGATGTTGTGGTGGGGAGTCTTGGATGCTGACGTGGGGCCAGGTGATGAGAAGGAAGTTGTAGACTTGTTTTGTGGATGTAGTCCAGGGTAAGTGTCCAAAAATGAATGAATGAGTTAATTTAAATTGAAGCAGTTCCAGGTTGCTTTCTTTTCATACCTCAATTTATTGTTATTCCCTCATTACTGGTCAGTACTGGCCTTTTATAATGGTGAACCATGTGTGTTTCCTATTTAAGGTTGATGGAACTACTCTCTCATTTATTGCCCTAGCAGATGATTGTAGAGTGGCTGGGGTCACTCAGTGCAGGGGCTGGGGAGACTGGTAAGAATGGGCCTGGGAGGCCAAGCAGGTCCAGTAGCCTACCTTTAAAGGAGCCTCAGTGTGGATGTTTGGATCCAGTGCAAGAATGCACCCTCCTGGAACAGCCTATAACGTAGCCCATAATAGGTTAGTGTGCTCCTCTATAGCCAACTGGGAAATAACTTTTCCTTTTCCTCAGTCACCTCCTGAAAAGACGGTCTGTATGCAGGCCAAGGTCAGTTCAGGCGGCAGGCAGAGACATGGTCAGTATAGAGGCAAAGGATCAGTCCAGGTGGCAGGCAGAGATGTGGTTCACAAACAAGCAAGGATCAGTTTAGGGGCATGCAGAGACATGGTGGGTATGCAGGCAAAGTATTAGTCAGGGCAGCAGGCAGAAATGTGGAAGTCAGTACACGTGAGAAACATTTTCACCATACCTACACTAAAATCGCAGGGAGGTATGGTAGAGGCGGAAGCAATCTTTGATGCAGAGGCCAGGTTTTGAGGGACAGTATGGACAATAGTAACGTGTGTCCCATTTAATTCAGTTCTTGCTACACATGCATTTTTTGGGAGGTGTTCCGTCTTCTTGGGTGGAAGAAATCTTATCAGCGAAGTGTTTCTCGTGCAGCCTGCTGACTTCATCAGACTGAAGACGTTCAGCAGCAGGGCCTTCCTGGTGAATCAGGGGTGTAATTATGTCCTTTTGATATTGGAGGTAAGAGCCAGCTCTTCCTGAAGACTTGTAAATTACGTATGAATTGTACATAGCCAATTGAAAAAGATAAATAGAAACTTTTTTATACCAGTGAACGGATCTTCTGGTTGCCAAGTAGGGCTGCAATATCTGGTCTACAGTCATATAGAGATTGTATTTGTGGACACTCAGAGGTTTTTGGGAAAACCAGATCTTCCTTGGATTTCCACTGAGGTGTCAGGGTGGATGGATGAAAGCATGTAAACATCGACTTTGTCTTTTCATTTGGGGAGTAAAAGTTTGTCATTTCTCAAAATGACTGACTCCCCCCTTTTCAACTTCTTGTGGACTAGTCAACCCAATTTGATCGCACTGAACCACAGGCTGGGGTTTGTTGGAAGTAGAGGTGTTTGAACAGGGGTACACTGCTATAAAAGTTGTCCACATAGAGGTGGTATGCCTGGTTGAATTTGGGGTGACAATAGGTCCCATACAATTTTCCCACTGCTTCCCATGTACAATGGACATCCAGGGGGCTCCAAACGACTATCCTCCCCTTCATACACACGGAAATCGTATGTGTATTCTGCATCTCTTTCACAAACCTTATATAGTTTCAGCCCATACCTGGCACGCTTGCTGGGAGATATTGTTTATAATAAGCCTGCCGGTGAAATAAATGAGGGATTCATCAATGCAAATATTTTGTTGGGAGGTATAAATTTGGGAAAATCTGGTGGAAAAAAATTGATGAGTGCCCTTATCTTTTGGAGCTTATCATATGTGGGGTCATGTCTGTCAATCAAAGTGTCCCTGGAATGCAAAAACCTCATCATTTTAAATCTTGTCCTGGACATCGTTGCAGAATATAGGGGCATGTGATGGATTGGGTGTGTAGACCAGTATGAATGAAGTTCATTTTTTGGGGGGGGAGTCCCATACTCAGTGTTAGGCAGAGAAAGATTTTAAATTCAGAACTAGTAAGTGGTCTCTGCTCAAATGGTCTGGAATATGAATAGTTTGGGTTTCTTACAGTGAAATATTGATAATAAAGGTTGGTTTGGTCTACAATTAAATTCAATAGGTCATCAGTAAAAGCAAATAAAAAAATTGGATTGCCGTAAAATTCTGTTTCCACTTGGACTCCTGGATGGGCAGTAAATGGGGGATGACTGGTGTTGCAGAATTTGAGGATAGCCATACTGGATTTGAAAGTGCCTCTGGTACATTAGCATGGGCACTTTGGGGCCTGATTCTTCGTGGCTGATAATGGACCACCCCACTACTGGTGGTTGCCTCTGCTTGGGGAGGAGCGGCACTACTGGTACTTGGCTGCTGCATGTCAGCTGGATGTTGGACAGCACGCCTGGATCTTTTAGCTGGGACAACTACTTCTTCTGAATCAGAGGCTGCTGAACCGCTGCTCTCCACAGGTCCATACTCTGATCCTGAATCTGACAAGGAGGCCTCTCCATCACTCTCACTAGACATGCTAAGAATTTGAAATGCCTCCTCACTGCTGTATGTTTTTTTTGGACATTTCTTTTAGTGGGAATTTTTGAAGGCACTGGACAACACTGTGAATCACACTGACACTTTGAATCATGCTGCTGACACTTTCAATCACACTGACAGTGTGGATGCACTGATGGCACTGTGATCTGCACTGACAATGTATTTTGTGTGTGTATGTCACTTTACATTGGATCGATCTCTGAAGCTCTCAGGCTGGGTTCACACCTGGGCGTACGGCATATGCGCATTTGCCGCACGTTTTTTACCGCAAATTGCCAAACACGCGTTTCTGAGGGCTATCCGGCTGTATCCTAATGGATACGCGCGGCAAATACGCCCCAAAGAAGCTCCTGTACTTCTTTGGGCGTAGGGCGTTTTAACCGCGCATTCCTACGCGCTGTAAAACGCCCAGGTGGGAACCATGCCCATAGGCAATTATTGTTTTTCACATGTTGAGCGTTTTACATCGCGCAGGAACGCGCTATAAAACGCCCAGGTGTGAACCAGGCCTCACTCTCCTCTCTCACAACCGAACGGTGTATGAGAGAGGAGATGGAAACAAGGCTGCATATCGCAGCCATTGTTTACCTTTTTGACAGTTGTGATAAGTCACAGCTCGATCACAAGGTATGGAGCCGATTTCACTGGCTCTATACCTTCTTCTGGATACCGCGCGGGCACAGTTTCCAGCTCATGAGCGCGTGGGGGTGTCGCCCACCTGCATTCAAGAAGCTGCTGTCCGGCCGTTTTAATTAAAATGGCCAGACAGCAGGTGGTTAAAAATTTAAAGGGCTGGTATCAGCCTTTTGTATCAGAGCATTTTTACAACAACGAGCACTATGAAAATGCCCTGTATCGACCCCGATACTAGTATTGGTACAACCCTACTGGAAAGGTTACTCTGCTAGACTTACGGTATATAGAGTAAACCTTTCCGGGTTTCAATGTTTTACTTGAGGGCTTCAAGGAGCCGCTAATAGCAGGAGACTCCCGGAGTGTCCGGGTGAGTTCAGATCTCTGCGTTTTGTTGGTCAGAGGCCTGCTAATGTCAAAAAAACTAATGCAGGACTCATAGCTCTGCATTATACATAAGGACACCAGCCAAAGCTTAGCGGCGATTAGATGCAGGCAAACGGCTGGGGGAGCGGGAATGAGGAAAGCATACACAGTAATTCCAGCGGTATTAAATGAGGCTAGTTCACGCCATTATATTCAGTCCCAGAGCTTTTTTAAAAAGTACAGCAGCATGTTTCTTTTTTGTACCTGAATGTGCAAAAACGTATGTAAACACACCAGCATGTGATTAAAAGCAAGCAAAACCACACACACACAAAAAAAAAAGTAAAAAAACTGAAATGCATAAAATATTATGCATAAAAGCCCCACTGCAAGGGTAGCTTCTTTCCACAGAGATATGTTTTAATCTTGTCTGCATATGAATGAGTATTTAAAACGTCACCTTATATACAAACTAAACATTCTTTACAACTAAATGCAAATTAAGTCCAATTAGTCAGGCTCAAACATCACATAACTATCAGCTCCAATCTTATGCAGCTGCGGTTTGTGCTATGCAACGTTTATTTCTTCTACAACAACATAAGAGACCATCAATGCGGATTAAACGGTGACTTTAGTATGGAAAGTCTTCCTTCCTCCTCGCCACACAGGTAACGTGCTCCCTACCAGCACCCGCATTTCCCAATCCTTCCCTAACAACCTTTGCAAGTAAACAGCGCATGCGCGGGACATGTAAAGTACGGCGGGAAGACGTGTAATACGGCCTCAACGCAGTCTTTAGTTACAAGTCTACGTAACAAGCATTGTTGATACGTTGCTTAGCAACGACAGGCAGCGTGTTCCGTTGTTGCCTAGGCAACGTACGTAAACAGCAGGACCAGGCTACGAGCGCTAAAACTACTCTTACACTGTTCACCTGTAGTGCGCCGGGTGTGCTTTATATAGGAAACATTCTCTTCTGCACCTCCAATTCTTCGATATGGTGATCGGGACCAACAACGTGAAGACAACACACTCTGAGCATTCCAAGATCAAAGCCAACACATCTTCCTCTGAAGGGTTTACAGTCAAAGCCATGATGAAGAATTCAAACGTAAGTGGTGAATTATGTGTTTTAAAAAATAGTGAAACAGATGCATGAACTGACAAGTGTGGTTCTGTAAGGATCACTGCACATGTTAGGATCTGGTCTTACAATCTATTTACGTTTATTTACCCACATTAAGTAACATGCAAACCTTCCTAAACTATTCCACCAATTTGAATACAACTTGGCCGTAGCTCTTAAGCTCACCATACACATTGCAATCTGACCATACAATATTTGTACATTCAGTTTTACATTTACCAACACTGTGTATTATGAGGCACTACCTAAAGTTCATCACACATGTTACAATCTGATTGCACAATCTCCTTTAAGGTCCCCACACACCTTACTATAATCGTACGATAATCGCGGGAAATCCCGCGATCGTACGATTATCGTAAGGTGTGTGGAAGCCGTGCGACCTCTACTACTGTAAGGTCGCACGACTTTAAACTTACGAACATGTTTGCAAACACGCCTAGCATCGTACGATGTTCGGCGGGTGTGTAGCATGCTCGTAAGATAAATGCCGGAAGGGCCGGTGTGCGCAAGCGCACACTGCCCGTTCGGCATTGCGGTCATCGGAAGCCCGCCCCTCGGGGCGTGGCTTGCGATCATCGCAAGTACGATCTGCCTATGCAAGATAGGCAGATCGTACGTTTTTAAGTACCTTACAACCATCGCAAGACAAAAGGTGTGTGCCCAGACTAAGAGCTACCAAAAATTATGTAGTGGATGGGCCTGCCTGATTGTATCCAAATTAGATAGGTTCTCATATTACATCGTTTTGGTAAAGTTGATTGTACGGTCAGATTATAACATGTATGGTGACCCTTAATTATTGAATCAACTGGTATCCAACCAGGTAATTCCTGCTACTATGTAGTTGTTTGTAGATCTTAAGCTGACCATTAAGCAAAGTCAAACAAAAAATTAGAGCTGCAGCTAACGAATATTTTCAAAATCGATTAGTTAGCCGATTATTAAGTTCAATTAATCGGTTAATCGGATAAAAAGTAAAATATTTTTTTTTAAAATGGCTCCAGTGATGGACTACTAGTTTGTATTGAGATTGTAGTCCATCACAGGAGCAAGCTTGGAGCGGTGGAAGTAAAAAAAAAAAAAAAAAAAAGTGTGGTGTGCAATACAGTGAAATGAAAAGAGTAAAATTATACAGCAATGAATGCAGAATGGCACCGGCTATAGAGGAACAACAAATCCTAGCAATAGTAAATTATAGCTGGCGGTATTCTGCATTGTGCTGTATAATGTACTATTGCTGGGATTTGTAGTCCTCTATACAGCGCAATGCAGAATACCACCAGCTATATAAGAATACAACAAATCCCAGCAATACATTATACATACAGTGTATTATGTATTGCTAGGATTTTTATTCCTCTATAGCTGATGGTACATTGCTCTGTATAATATACAGCACAATGTACCATCAGCTATAGAGGACTACAAATCCAAGCAATACATTATAGAGCACCATGTGTGGGAAAGTGCAGGCTTACCTGAGCAGTCTTCCAGCAACTTGCTTCTGAGATCGGGCCTGTCTACCGGCGGCTGTCATCCCCCCACACCTGCTCCTTCTTACTTCTTCTCCCCGCGTCCCTGTGCCGATCGTGGATGTGGGCAGGAGGTGAGCGTGAGGCGGGCAGCAGGTGTGGCGTGTGGAGCGTGGATGCGGGCGGGTCTGACAGTGGCGAGCGTGAGGTGGGGAGGAGGTGCGGCGAGCAGCGTGTGTGGAGCCATGAACAGGGCCAACTAATCGGAAGCCGATTAATCGATGTTTGAAAAAGTTGACAACTTTTTCAATAATCGACTGTAATCGATTATGTCGATTAGTTGTTGCAGCCCTACAAAAAATCTCAGAAACATATCGTTCCCTTTTCTTCACTAAACTTGAATGGAACATTTTCAGTCGTCTCTGTATCTATCTCAACACACACACACACACACCACACACACAAACACAAGTCCAAATGCAGACCACCTGCTCAAATGCTTACCTTCCTAAGCTACCTTCCCCTAACCTACCAGTAGGACTTTGGATTGTGGGAGGAAATCGGAGTACCTGGAGGAAAACCATGCATACAAACTCCATGCAGGAAGTGTCCTTACCTTCAATCCAGGGATCCAAGTGCTGCAAGGCAGAAATGCTAACCATTAAGCTACTATGCTGCCCACTCCCTGATCTAGTTTAGGGTTTGTGTCAATAGGCTAAGGCAGCTAGCCACTATGCCGCCCACTCCCTGATCTAGTTTAGGCCCCATTCACACTAAGCGACACTTACCTCGAGCGGATCCGCGCTGCCAGGATAGCGGGACTGTTCGGGCGACGTTCCGCAATGATCGCGCAACCTTCACAGTCGGGCTGCATGCAAAAATAGAAAAGTCGCGTGACATCCGTGGGAAAAATGGTCCTGTACAAGCGACGCACGACAGCGACAGGCGATATGGAGCTGTACAATAATCAGCTCTATTGAAAATCATTGGACGCCGACTTCTCGCAATATCGCGCGTCAAATATGCGCGGTATTAAACGTTTTAAAGCCACCTTACAGCCTATTAACACACATAAAATGGTTGTCCTATAGCGGCTGTGGTGCATTTGAGAAGCGTTTCTGAAGCATTTTCCAGGCATTGGGGAGCGGCATTTGAGGATCTCAAATCCCAGGGAGATAATAGAGTGGCAGGATAGAACAGCTTCAGCTTTATGAGCCAGAGAGTGCCTCTAGCCACTTTAAGCGCCAGCCATGTGAGCCACCCTGTACCAGTTCCAGCCTCTACCTTCCTCTATATCACTTTCCCTTCAAAAAAAATAACAAGAAACTAACACTTGCAGTTGGTCAGTATTTAATGCATTGAAAGAGCATCTAAAATGCATGCTAAACATGGGCTAATGCCATAGACACGTTAAACAACTTTTCTCTTTTCTAAATTGTCAACACACTTATGAATAAGCCCTCATTGTTTTTTCTCAAACGTTCCTGTGGCCTGGGGAGAGAGGCATATTTTTTGCAATGCCATTTTCACAGGGTATAAGCCCATGAGGAAAGAGGAAGAACAGGAAGTTTCCCAAATATTTAACAGTTTTCCCAGAATGCACCACTAGGCCCATCCGACCCTGCTAATTGGCTAGGTCAGGAGCTCAAGTGGAAGAAAAAACACACTCCATGCTTATAATCGCTTCCTAGAAAAATCGCAAATGTACAAAGAAAGGAATATAGTAAAAACACTACATCCCTGCATTACATTACCGAACTCCTAATGGGAATATGTTGTTGTTTTATCCATGTGTTTTATTTATTAGGGCCAGCACTAAAAGTACAAACATTTAAAAAATATGTTTTACTTTTTTAGTCAAATAATAATTTTTTTTATAAATATGTAATATTTTTTCCAGGCAGCCTTCTGTTGTACAGATCCAATTCCTTTTTGCTTATAATACCTGTAATGTTGTAAAAATTATTTTGTTTACAATATCTATTACAGAATGAGTCAACTTTATGAGACATCAGACAACTCATCACTTATCAGAGACAGGGTTAGCTGAAAATGGGATACATACTGCTGTGCTGTGTCTTTAGTTAACCCGTGGTACATATATACAGTGGCTATAGAAAAGAATCACCCCCCGTTAAAATAATCACATTATGTTGCTTTGCAGCCTGAAATGAAGACACACAGTTTTTGTTTTATCCAGCTGTGTTTACTCAGTGCAACTTATAACATCCAAGTGAAAGATATAACATCAACATGTCAGAAAAAAATAAATAAATAATAATAAAAAAAAAAAACAGAATCAATGAGTTGGAAAAAGGATCACCCCTCCTAAAAATGACTTGTAAACTCAATCAGGTGTAGCTAATCACCTTCTCAATGGCACACAAAGCCATTTGACTTTCACCTGTGATCAACTGTGGGGGTCATTTTGATTAGCTTAGCATGAAAAGAGCTTTCCTGGAGCACTGTCAAAACATCTCCGGGATGAAGTTGTGGGCAGGCACAAGTCAGGAGATGGAAACAAAAAATGTCAAAGGCTTTATCAATGCCTGGAAGCACAGTAAAGTCTATTATTAAGAAGTGGAAGGTGATTGATACAACACAAACCCTCCCTGTATCAGTACATCGCTCCAAACTGGATGAAGGAGTCAGGAGGAAACTGGTCAGAGAGGCCTACAGCAAATCTGATGCAGTTGCAGGAATTTATGACAAAGAGTGGTCATTGTGTGCATGTGACAACAATATCACAAATTCTCCACAAATGTGGCTTGTATGGGAGGGTTGCAAGAAAAAAGCCACTCCTCAAGAAAGGCCACATGCATTCACAACTAAAGGTGCCCACACACCTTACAATTATCTGCAGATTTTCTGTGGTCAGATGGAAAAAGTGCAACAGAATTGCCCAGGTGGAGATTACTCCATCCACACAGTTAAGTGTAAATGGAGGAATCTGTTGCACCTTTTCCATCTGACCACAGTCAGGAGATGGAAACAAAAAATGTCAAAGGCTTTATCAATGCCTGGAAGCACAGTAAAGTCTATTATTAAGAAGTGGAAGGTGATTGATACAACACAAACCCTCCCTGTATCAGTACATCGCTCCAAACTGGATGAAGGAGTCAGGAGGAAACTGGTCAGAGAGGCCTACAGCAAATCTGATGCAGTTGCAGGAATTTATGACAAAGAGTGGTCATTGTGTGCATGTGACAACAATATCACAAATTCTCCACAAATGTGGCTTGTATGGGAGGGTTGCAAGAAAAAAGCCACTCCTCAAGAAAGGCCACATGCATTCACAACTAAAGGTGCCCACACACCTTACAATTATCTGCAGATTTTCTGTGGTCAGATGGAAAAAGTGCAACAGAATTGCCCAGGTGGAGATTACTCCATCCACACAGTTAAGTGTAAATGGAGGAATCTGTTGCACCTTTTCCATCTGACCACAGAAAATCTGCAGATAATTGTAAGGTGTATGGGCAGCTTAAGCTTTGCCAAAATGCACCTTGAAGATTCTGAGGCCACATGGAAAAAGGTGTTAGTTAGTAGAGACATATCCCAACAGACTAAAGGCTGTAATTAAAGCAAAACGTGGTTCAATTAAATACTGACATAAGGGGGTGATCATTTTTCTAACTCTGATTCTGTTTTTGAATTTATTTAAATTTTTTCTGACATGTTGGTGTTATATCTTTCACTTGGATATCTTTCACTTGGATGTTATAAGTTGCACTAAGTAAATACAGCTGGATAAAACAAAAACTGTGTCTGTCTTCATTTCAGCCTGCAAAGCAACAAAATGTGATTATTTTAAAGGGGGATGATTCTTTTCTATATCCACTGTATATATAGCAAAAAGTAAAGGCAATTTATAAATTACACGGTAACCTGAAAAGAGAAGCATGCGCAATACAGCATATTTCCATAACCTGTTGGATAGTTCCACCATGCGCAGTACATCACTCAGGCTTTAGTAGAGTGGTAGTCACGTGGACAGAAACATGGACATTCTGTTGCACGGTGGTTGCATTGAAGAACAGCGTGCTGTTGTGCGCTTTCTTCGGGCTGAGGAATTGAAAAAAATCTCTTATCGCTATAGGTTGAACTCGATGGACTTGTGTCTTTTTCAACCTGACTAAATAACTATGTATTGGAAATTCACCGATGGATGTTGGCCCAGGATGGTCATAGCACCATGAATCAACAAACAGCTTACTGCAGTAAGCTGTTTGTTGATTCATGGTGCTATGACCATCCTGGGCCAACATCCATCGGTGAACAGTGTGTGGAGATTGTAACCCAGTTCTTGAGACTGTATGAAGAAGACTGGTGTATTCTAGAGAGAATTGTCACCTCCTTAGGCCTCAATCACACTGCTAAGAGCCGGCCCGTACAGAACAGTGCGGCCATATCAGGCCACTCCCGGGATGGACAGGTGCTGCATGTGATTGTACGTAGCAGCTTGTTCTTCTCTGGGGGTACACGGCCGTACGCTGTCGTGCGCTCACCCGAACAGCACATCTGTGCGGGTGTCAATGCTCGGACGCAGACAGGAGTCATCCGCGCGGATCTGTACGGGCTGGCTCTTAGCAGTGTGCATGAGGCCTTACAGCCCGGATCTGGTGTTGAGCGATTATCACATGTTCAGTTCACTGAACGAGGCACTCCGAGGTCACAGGTTCACCCCAGGTGAAATAAAGGAAGTGGTGCACACCTGGCTTCAGCAGCAGCCAAAAAGTTTCTTCTCTGCAAGAATACAGAAGGTAGTTGAACAATACAAGTTGGGATTATGTGGAAAAGTGATATGCTATAGCGCTCACAGTTACTTCTATTATAGAAGCAGTTAAATGTATTTTGCCTTTACTTTTTGATTCTCCCTCTAATATATGTATATACAATATATATAAAACAATGGTATGTACCACCTTTTAATTGCAAGCAAACATAAGAGTTTGTACTTGCATTAAAAGATAGCTGATGCATCCCATTGTTTGGATTGTGTGAAAAAAGCAGAGGAGTGAAAGTCATGCTTGATTTAGATTCCCTGTGGTGTTCAAAAAACATTGTGCTACATTCAGCTCACCCTGCTAGTTTAGTAGATGACAGGAGATGAGACAGTTTAGGAAATGAAAGGGGTTTGGTCCATGAGAGAAAGTAGTCTGCTCTTAGTTGGGGAAGACAGTTACTGCTGAGGCAATATTCCCTGCATGTGAAGATCTTCTGTTATCAGCCTTCCGCAAGGAATAATAGTTGACTGGCAGACTTAAAATGCACATTGGCAGATAGTAGTCGTGAAAATCATTGGAATAAACTGTATATAGTAATTTTTTTTTAAATTGTACACTTAAGAAAATGAAGATAAAATGGACCAGAAGCCATTATTACCTTTTAGCGATTCACGGTACTGTAAGCAACACATAAATGTGCATAGTAAGGTGGAAGATTAAAAGTGGTAGAAGTGGGAATTCTATTTTATCTAAAAGTGGAGCTGTAAATTACTGTATACTGTATATCTCTGCTATTATAATAATAATAGCAATATGCTATCCTGTTTTTGTGTGTTCCTATATACTTTTCAAGCTAATGTCATTTCCCCACCGCTGATCTCTCCTCCTTCTCTCTCTAAAGGCGGAGCAATGCGTATTCCGCCTTCCGCCTTTAGCTGTCATTTCTCTGGCTGAGAGCCAGGGAAGAAGCTGATGAAGCAGATCTCTGCTTCATCAGTTTCTTTGGGGGTCCCTAGGTGACATTAGGGGTCTTGGGGACTCCTGATGTCTCCATAAAGAGGGCCTGTCATTTTTTTCTAGCTATCACATTGGGGGCGTTGTATCCCCCTATGTGATAGCAATCAAGTTAAGTGTAAAAAAAAAAAAGGTTTTAAAAAAAAATAAGTCTCATATAAAAAAAACACCAAAAAAAGTTTTAAGTCCCCCGCCCCTGCATGCACGCAGTTAAAATGTAAATACGCGTCGGGTGCGCCTACGTGCAAAAACAGCGATTACGACACACATGTTACATATCACCCCAAACGTCGCAGTGAGAGCAATATTTCTAGGCCCATCAATCAGTGATAACACTAAACTGATGAGCGGTAAAAGCTTTTAAAGTGTCGTCTATGGCCAATTTTAGGCATGGTAGTTTTTTGCGATTTTTGTGGGTGCACACAATTTTAAAGCTTGACATGTTTGGTGTCTATTTACCCACCATTTTATATTTTACCAAAAAATTGTTTTATAACATAACACAGGGAAAACAGGTTTCAAAAGCACACATCACTACTGCATGTAGGCATGATAACCAGGGGCGTTTCCGAGTCCAGGTGCTGTGTCGTCATCGCGCCTGCCCGTCCATCTGATTGACGCCTGCCGGTGGCCATCTTGGTGATGGACGACGGCAGAAAGAGGAGGGGAAGTTCACCTGGCGGGATGAGGTATGCCGCCGGGTCCCCTCCTCTCTTCTGACACTCTCGGGCTCTCGGTCCATGACCGAGTGCCCGACTTTTTAGAGGGGTGACACCAAAATGACCTGCAATGGTGTCACCGGGTGCGGGCCGAACCCCCCGCACCCTCCTTGTGACGCCACTGATGATAACAAATATAATGTAATATCTTCCTGAGATGAGCTGTTCTTTCAGTTCATGTTTAAAGGTTTGGAAAGAAGTGTGCAACCATTGCATGACCATAGTAAAATGGGATTCTTTTAATTTGCAATTTCAGTCAATACAGATAGGATGGAGCAAAGAAAGCAACGTTGGGATAATAGTAAGAAAAAGCTGTAGAAAATGAAACATTGTGAGTGTTGAAGTGTACTTTAATTCATCATTCAGCATTTGGCTGCAGGCTTTTCTGTGAACGAAGTGCTTGACATTTCTATGAAGCAGTAATGGTGGCTTCTAAATAGTAGTTACAGTACTGGTCATACAACACGGCAAATGTCAAAAGAAGTTCACTCAGTTCTAACCACATAAATGATGAATCATTGTTCAACTGGAAAATATGGCAGTTGTAACTCTTTAAAAGACATAAAATCATGTGCATACCACAAGTATTAATTCAGATTCAATACAGTTTGGAGTGTTGATAAACCATTCAGTATGAGAAATAATAAGGCTCTGTGTATACCACCCTGTGTCTCTGTATTGTTTACTACAGATCTGAAGGCAAAACACAGTTGTCACAATTTGAATAACACTGTTTACAAGGGCTTGCTTAATACACAGTAGTTTAGCACTGAAAGGATGTGTTGCTATGCTAGTCCAAAGAGGCATAAAACAAGAAAATCTGAATGCAAGTAAATCATACCATGATATGTTTCTTTTTGTTTGCCCAGCATTTAAACCTATTTAATGCATGTCAAACAAATCACTTGTAGCACATGAACCAATCAGCATGGGATAGTTAGGGTGGTTGAAAATGCAAACCAAATGTGTTGCATTGTTACATAGTTAGATTGAAAACAAAGTCCATTGAGTTCAACCAATAGAGAAAATAAATACATAAACAGAAAACCTCCATAAACATAACCCCATACCCCCATTGATCCAGGGGAAAGCAAAAATAAAACCCTAAAACTATTGTCCACAATACTACAACAGGGGTAAAAGGACACTATATGGACCATTTATGTATTTCTACATGGTGATCATATCCCTCCTTAATCATCTCTTCTCAAGAGACAACAATTTCAGTTCAGCTAATCTTTCCTTATAGCTGAGCTTCTCCATGCCTCTTATGATTTTAGTTGCACTTCTTTGCACTTTCTCCAATTCCACAACATCCTTTCTGTGAACTGGTGCTCAAAACTGAACTGCGTATTTCAGATGAGGTCTTACTGTAATACTTTTCTCCCAATTTTCTCTTAAATCATTTGTACTTCATGTGCTGGAAAAATGCCATGCAACTGTGACAAGATTATAGTATTTGTGACAATATATCATTGTGCTCGGTTATTGGAAGTTGTCTTTTTCTTACATTTTATACTGCTTCTTGCTATTTGATGAGATGAGGAGTGATATCAGGAACAAAGGTTACTTTAGGGTACATTTGAGGATATTTGACAGTCCTTGTTTAATAATCAGCCACTGCTGATCTTACATGAGAAATGTTCATGCATATGGGTAAAAGACAAAGACTGTTCGCCACCTGTCCCGTGCTGACCTACACTGTTGGATATGCTTAGGTGTTGATTTGTGTCCTCCTCACGCATCAGTCTTGAATATAATGATTAACACATCAAGCGATTACTCAGTAATAGGCTTTATTTCATATTTGAAAAGGTGAAAGTTCTGACATCATGTATACGTTTCAGTCAAATCATCAATATCCATAATGCAAAAAGAACATGTCACATATATCTAATATTACAATATATTTTATAAAATAGTGTATATGGCATGTTCACGTTTGATATTTGTGCTAATACTTGCATGTAATTTATGATATTCATTTATTATTGCTCTGTGTCATTTCTATTAGTTCTGTTGGTATTACAATTATTTGTGATATGTGCTCTCCTTAGCTTTTTGGAAATTTGCAGTAAGATCCTGCAAGAATATGAATCTACTTTATCGTATGTTTTTTTTTTTTTTTATTATTCACAACAGGGTGAAGAGTTTAAAGAAGGCAGGAGAAGTGAACAATCTAGGCCAAAATAGTTGATTTGGAAAAATTATTTAATTCAGCTCACTTTTCAGTTCAATGTTGTCCCAGATTGTTCACTTCTCCTGCCTTCTCCAAACTCTTCACCCTTCTGTGAATAGCCCTGTTTGTGTTCTTTCAGTATAGCTATGCTTTATATCATTACAAATACTGCTACTGAAACTACTACATTTTCTTCATTGTGCACAGCAGGTCTAGTAGATCTGATGCATTTCCGGTAGATATGATGCATCAAAGTGCAGTAATGAGGGCCCAGTCACCCTATTGTAATGCGGTAACATGTGGCAATGCATGTTACATGTGTTTGATGCAATGTGGTGCCATTTATTGTAAATTGTAATGGCACCCCAAAGCACCTTGCTGACCGATGTGGAGTGCACTTCCAGAATTGGTACATTTGGTGGTGCACATTTTTGATGTGATTTGATGCGTTAGGCAAAAGCCCTTTTAAAGGAATAAATCTTTCGACATGTTTATTGCTGTCTGTGTCACCGCTAATGATGTGTGTAGGGGGGTGGTGTCAGTCATAGTTTTGTGCGTGCTTGGGCAAAGGCCAGACATTTTTATTCACCACTGAGAAGATTTCGCTTCACTTCCTCTTTATATAAGACAGGTAACAGACAGAGCTTATATTCTGACACAACAAAGTAAACTGTTGTTAAAGACAAAGTTTCATTTCAAATGTGTGCAGTTGATTCCTTTTTGTTAGTCAAATATTTCTTATTCATGCCAGGCTGTAAGACATCAAAGAAGCAACTAGGCAACAAACTGAACTTGACTACCATGTTTAAGGTTAAAGCTGAAAGGGATAGTAATAGCCTTGGGTGGGGTTCACCTATGAACCCCAGCCACTGGATTTGATTGCTGAATGGCTAGAGACAAGCATTCAATTGCCATTGTGTTTCATATTGAAATTTTGATGAATTAGTTACATAAAGATGTAGCTGCCCAGCACTTCTACTTGTGTTTCTGTATGGTTGACAGGCTTTATTCATCTTTATGATAAATGGAGTTGCCATTTACACACAGCAGGGGTAAACACACTAATGGACCTTTATGATCAAAAATGCATGGAAATGCTTCATGGGCATGCTGATGTCCATTAATGTGTCCTTCAAACCTGCAGGAATGCACATAAGAGTGGCAGGCAATCATCTGTACCTGACCTATCACCCATATGAGCGATCTCTTTCTCCAACTTTAAGGAGCCACAACATTGACAGTTTGGAGTTTACGCAAACATTCTTCAGTTAGTAAGAGTTTAAATTGTTTCATATGAAAGTGTATTAATTGTTTTCAAACATTAAGATGATTGGTGTATTCATATCATAATTATTGACTATTCTAAAAAATGCACCCGGCAACTAGTAATTTGGTGAACTATGAATGCAACCAAAGAAATACTTTAGGAAGTTCACTGAATTATAGATTTCCTTGTGTCTCCTGAAGCCAGATTTAAAGTGTTTGTAAAGACAATGAGGGGGATTTATCAAAACTAGAGCAGCCAGAATCTGGAGCAAAACTAGAGCAGACAAAATCAGCTTCTCTTTTTCATTTTCCAAGCGTAACTGAACTAAATTTAAGAGAAAAGCTGATTGGTTGCCATGGGCAACTGCTCCAGATTCTGTCTGCTTCAGTTTTGTTTAATTCCCCAGAATGTTTTTTTTTTAGTTTTGGATTGCTGTCTGGGTCCCCACTGCGGAGTTTGACCCCTTTTTGTCTTGTGAGCATTGCCCCTGACACCGAAAGTGAGAGGAAATACAAAAATTTAGTTTTTACTAGAGGTCATATGAAAACTGTTCGAATGGGGACACCTACTCCTTTGACAACTCTATAAGATAGGGATTCTGTTTTTTTATGTTTTTTATGTTGTGTCTCCAACACAGGAAGTAACATGCAGTCTCATCAGTGGAACACAGGCAGCAAAAAATACCCTGGCAGGTGTTTCAACCCTTCTCTACGCTATCTAAAACTAAATTTGACTTGCATACACTTTGATACTTAAGAGAACTATGGGGAAGAACACTTACCCCATAGTTCTCTTTTAAGGGTCACAGGAGGGCATACAATAGTCAGGGATGTGCGGTCAGGTGAGGCAGAGCCTCACCTAGAATTATGGTAGAAAAAGCTGCCAGCTTCAGCTTTTTCAATCTGGGGGCGAGGCTGGGGAATGCCTCACCGGGAACAAGAGGTACCGCACGTCACTGATACTAGTGTCCTCCCATGACCCAAAGCTCAGTTTATTGCGAGCTACAGCTCGCGGTATACTGAGACCGCCGCAGCCAGGACGGATCCCGACAATGCTTTCGAGATCTGTCGAAAGGACGGCCCGTCCTAGCTGCACATGACGCGCGACGTTAGCAGCAAACGGCGTGGTTTGGTGCGGCGGGAATATAGCAGGGAGAGAGAGGGGAGATGTGGGCTGCTCGGATTGGGGAGCTGCCTTTCGCTAGATGAGGAGTGATACTACATTGAGCAGAATGCATCCAGTAACTGTTTGAAGGACACATCATGGACAGGCTTACCTTCTTTCCCATTCGTTGGCCCGCATGGTCCCCTACTTCCCTTACCTCCTGGGTTGTTTGGGTTGGCTCTCCGGCAGTAGGGACGCTTTTAGTAGGACAGAGATTCCATTAATGGCACCTCCATATTTTCCTGATGAAACCTTGAGCGAAACGCGTCAAACTGGACACATCATAGATCTACTGAACATTTATGGATGAATATATTATTTATGCAATTATATAAAGAGAGATTTAAGGAGATATATGTTAATACGTTATTGTCATATACACGGAAATTACTAAATCCTGGGTTGTCTCCCTGTGGGCACCTAGTTTTACACCTCTCCCCCTAATTATATAATTTCAAGAAAAATAAAGGAAAAGGAAGGGTTTTTGGAGGGGTGTAAATGACCGTCCAAGAGAGATATGTTAAAATATAAGTTCAAAATGTATTATATTAAATATTATTACATTCATGATTGAAAATAAACATAATAGAACAAAACAGATCCCTGCAGAGGATATGTTTAAATATACATAGCTTGTATGTTAATAAAATTCATATGGTCCAACATATCATGAAGTTATTCATTATTATCCAAGTGTGGTTACATTCGTGTATAACAAAATATTGTCCTAGGCGTAGCTTATCTTAATAGGCCCGACGCGTTTCGCCAATGGCTTCATCAGGGGACCCACTGAAGATGGCCCATGCAGGTCTGATTTGCGATATGCAGGAGAAGTACCCGGTAGGCCCAAAATAGGGGGGGCGAGCGGCGGGTGACCCCACCGTTAGCTCCACAGCCTCCCTGGTTTGTCACGCCTGGGACCCCAGGGTCATATAGGGAGAGAGAGACACACGGCACCAAATCGTCCAGCCACAGTCACCAGAAGTAGTTTATTCTGAGGCTGAACGTGCGTCTCTGTGGTGATCTCCGCTGGGAGACGCGTCGGGGCCTATTAAGATAAGCTACGCCTAGGACAATATTTTGTTATACACGAATGTAACCACACTTGGATAATAATGAATAACTTCATGATATGTTGGACCATATGAATTTTATTAACATACAAGCTATGTATATTTAAACATATCCTCTGCAGGGATCTGTTTTGTTCTATTATGTTTATTTTCAATCATGAATGTAATAATATTTAATATAATACATTTTGAACTTATATTTTAACATATCTCTCTTGGACGGTCATTTACACCCCTCCAAAAACCCTTCTATTTCCTTTATTTTTCTTGAAATTGTCATATACACAGTATGTATCTATATGTGATCCAGGGAGGTTTTGTACCATTTAATGATATCGCTAATCTGTCATCGTTGTTAATTATGTATTTTAATAAAGAATATATATATTTTATACATTAAGCTGCTTCTTTGTGTAATTTTGAACTGGGTCTCCTTGCATTTGATAAATGACACTTTTAAAGCCCCATTTCTCTATTTTGTTTTTGTAAGACATATTCCTATTGACTAGCAAGTGTTCACTAAACAGTAGAAAAGGAAAGCTGAGAAAATGCAATAATTAATTCACTTTGAATTAAGAATTTTATAAATATGTAGATTTTAACTATAATCTTTGGGGAAAAAAAGTAATTTCTAATGGGGGGACATGCAGGTATATGCATGTGTAAATAAAGGCCCATGTATTCGTAATTATATAGAATTTACATGTAATTTCTGCAAAGTAAAACTAAATGAAAATATTATCACTCTGTCCAACACATATTGATGAAAATTAATTTATAAGTAGAATTCTTCTGGTTTACTGTATTGGATGCTTAATTAGTGGTGCACCAGCGGTCAGGATCATTGCCAAAAGAACAGAGCTGTAATTGATCATTGATGCTGATAATAAAACCACTGCATGTCTGTACTGCTGTATTATAGACATGATGGTAGCTAGCCAGATGGAGCGTAGCTGAACAGATAAAAGGAAAACCAAGCAGGTCTACAATTTGCACTTACTATACAAGTATTAAAAGAGAACTATGGGGTAAGTTTTTTCCCATAGTTCTCTTTAGGGTCACGGGAGGACACATACTAACCTCTTCCTGTGACTCAAAGCTCAGTATATAGCGAGCTATAGCTCGCGTTATACTGAGAGCACTGTGGCCGGGACGGATGCCGACAATAGTGTTGTGATCCACCCAGCTGTGTGAGTGACAGCTGGCTCTCGCAATCTAGAAGTGGAAAGAGAGCCCTGGACCCGTGTGATTATTCTGTGATTATTCTGTTGGTGTTTATCATCCAATTGTGATTACGTGATATGAATAAGTGTGATCTGGCTAATAGGCAGCTATCACTGGCCTAAAGGTCTCTACAGTATCCTTGGCTTAACAGTGAACACAGTAGATGTAGGAATTGAAGTGCCTCACCATATATAATTCAGTGTACTATAAAGTTCAGCTTTAGTCCCCTTTCACACTGGCACCTGTCACTTCTGATCAGCTATGAGTCTGTACACAAATTCCATGCAGATCTAAGCAGTTTATAATGAACATCCAAAAATAAAATAACCTACTACACCTATGTTAGGTCTATGGGGAGTCGAATGTAGAGGACATGCGTTCATTTACATCAGATTACCCCTGATCTTTCATGATCAAGTCCACCAAAACAAAATTCTGTTCTGTTTGGTTTTCAAGACCTACACAGAGTCGGGGGTAATCAGATGTAAATGGATGCAGGTCCATTTAGATCCAGCTGCTCATAGACTAACGTTGGGCTTCCGATCAGATCTACTTGAAAAACTGACAGACCAGACTGCCCATCTGAAAGTGGCCTAAAAGATAGCATGCGCTTTGAGGGCCCAGTCACGCCATCAAGAGTGCGTTCCAGTGCGTTCGGACTCTGGAACGCAACCCAGCCGGCTCACTTTGTTTTGGGGTGGGAGGGGGCGTGTAGATGCATTGAACTCAATGTAATTGCAGCCACGTCCCCGCCTGTGGTGCCACGCGTTCGGGTACCGGCGATCACACTGTGGGTGGGGGGCGTGGCTGTGGTGCCATTGAGTTCAATGCACCGCAATGCCCCAACCCGTCCCAAAACAAAGTGAGTCGGCCGTGTTGCATTTCAGTGCGTTCCAGAGGCCCAACACACTGGAACGCACTCTTGATGGTGTGACAGGGCCCTCAAAAGCAGAATGGGCCTTTCGGCAATATTTAGTGCTGTCTTAGCATTAAAACATTTCTATAGCACTATACAATGTATATAACACTTTTAAAAACATTATTACAACTTGCATTAGCTACGTGAATTTTGTTTTTAATGCTGAATAATTATAGTCTACTTGATATGCAGTGCCTCATACCTAACCTATTTTTTCTGTAACTAAAACAGCACCATTGACATCTCTGTGATAAATGATTAGTGTGATATACATTTATTTAGGTTTCTAAAATAAGAACTGTTCTATAGAAACCAAAGAGAACTTGCATTTATTGAAAAAGAAAGCTGAAATATCAGTAGATAAAAAATAAACCCTAATTTTCAATCACTGTACAAATCAGGTAAGTTGTGAAATGTTAAAAATAACAAAAAGAGGTTACTGCTACCTGCTCTCTCCTGGACACTACAATGGTACTTCACACCACAGCCTGCATACACCCTATTTATAAAATGAAGGCTCTGGTATGGAGCCTGCAGTGTCCCACAGAATTCCCTCGGCTCTTTCTGCACATTGCTTAGCAGATCATTGATTGGCAGATCATATGATTGGGCTCTCCTCCCGCCTCTTTTTCCCCCTCTACTCATTGTTTTAAGCAGCGGTATAGTTAGTTTATGGCCATACTGCTGCTTTATAACTGGGGCCATAAGATTTTATTCAACACTTGTTTTTAGAAACCTAAAGCATATTTTAGTACAAAAGGGATAATGTACAAACCAGTCATGTTTTATATTTTAAATTACATAATATTTGCGTTCCACCTCTCTATAATGATAATAAAAAATAAAATTCTGATAATAATAATAACAACAAAAAAACAACAACAATAATAATTATAATAATTAAGTATATTATCCTAATAGAATCTGTTTCCGTATACTAAACGTATACACCTTCTTCATAGTATACACATAAAGATTTCTCCTACAAAGCCAGATTTGTCTATCTGTGTGATATGTGTTTTGTATTTCCGTGAAAAATTAATTAACAGTATTCAATAAATAAAAAGAGAAGACAAAGTAAGACTTGTAGGATTTCATATATTAGCATATTTAGTAGTTTCTCCTTGAGGCAAGATATCAGTTGTTATTTATGTTTCTGTCTTTTAAAATAAGTTACTTTACAGTACCAATGTTTCATTTGCAAACAGCTTTTCTGAACTCCGGTCGCTAAAACTCTTCAATTAAATTTCTCTTCAAGATGTCACTTGCCAAAAGCTGCCATAAATCCACATTCAGTCAAATTTATCAGAGTGCTTCTATAAATACTGTTACAATACACCTTGTCCCTCATTAATAAATTTGATCGAGGTACATTTGACCTTGGTTGATAAATCGTTGTTCCCTTGGATTCTTTTTCCCCCCTACCAGTGGGTAGAATCATCTTAAACCTCATTAGTGGCTTTAGTTATTAATCTTTTAAACTACATGAGTTTCAGGTAGGACAATGTGTTCAATTATATATGATGAATATGGCACAGGTATAGAAGGAGGGCTGCAACTAAGGATTATTTTCATAAACAATTTGTTGGCCGATTTATGTTTTCGATTAATCGGATAAAAAAATAAATACCATCTTTTATTTTTTTTTAAATACACAAATGGAGTGTTACAAACATAACGTTTACTTTAGAATAAAACTGCATGCACAATTTTTTGCAATCACACCACACTGGAATATGAAATTGCGGTGCCGTGGGTTACAATGCAGTCAACCACACTGCCAGCAGGAGGCGTGTTTGGGGTGCCATTGCAATGAATGGCACTGCAGCGCAGCTCCAGCAACATAATTTGTTAGGATGAAACTGAAAAGGACTTTTTTCCCCACTATATATATATATATATTTCCCACAGCAGAATTTGTCAGGGTGAAACTGAAAATTACTTTTTTACTCAGCCTTTATCATTTAAAAAAAATAATTGTATGTATTATATTAGACATTTTAATTGGTTTCATGGATTTATAATAATCTGAATTGAAAAACTCTAAGCCAATATAATAAAATAACCAAACTAAAGTTCTCCTTCAGGTCCTCCTCTGCTGATTGACAGCAGGCAGTGGGCAAGTTCAATAGCCAGCCTGCTATTGCAAATTGCAATAGCCAATAGCACGCTGGATATTGCACACACCCACTGCCTCAGAGCCTCCCTGACCTATATAGCAGTGCCGCATGTTGTGTCCTGACCCGCCCCCCTCTCTGGCATCTCTCTCTCAGAGCGGCCCTGGCACCTGACAGTTGGTCTGTGTCCCTTTCAATGCCTGCT
>NW_017307964.1:85383-102148 GCF_000935625.1 Nanorana parkeri | reverse complement strand
GGGAGTGCGGGCGTGGGGGGGGGGGGGGGGGGGGGGATTTGGGGGGCTGAGCGTTCGGGCACGGTGTGGTTGGTGTACGCTGAATCAACTAATCGGAATCAAATAATCAATAATGAGAATCATTGACAACAATTCTCATTATCAAATAATATTGATAAGTTGTCGCAGCCCTATATAGAAGTTTTGTTTACAGTATATGTAAATGTCTTTTGCATATACCACGTCTTAAAGCAAACTTGTCAGCCATTTTACATTTTTAAAAGTGCAAGTCCAACCAAAGAGCAAGACTCTCAAAGTACCTTTAATTAAATGTATTAGCCAGAAAAGCCTCATCTGTACACCTCTCTTATCCTGGAAATAGTTTCGTTGTTATGGGCTCAACTTTCATGCATTTTGAGTTAAGCTTTATCCAATGATTGTGTCCTTATTGGCCACAGAGGCATTCTCTACGGGGATGATGGGTGGACATGGCTTAGCTACAGAAAGCATATTTTAGTCCTGAAGTAGAGGCCCCAATAACAAAGTGAAACCTGGGAGTAAGTTAAAAAAATATGCTTTCTAGGCTAAGCTAATAGGTGCCTTATGTTCCAAGGACTTTTACTTTTACATTTTTGTAAGAAGTACATATCTACTCTACTTGTAAAGAACACCTGTACTAACAAAAACTTTACACTTTTTGTAATAATAGTGCCCTGACTGTGTTGATCCATTGGCTTCAGAATGTTCTGAGTCACCTGGAACAAAAATGGAAAATACAATTATTGACTTCACTGAAGCCAGAGATGGCTAGGCAAGTGTTTTTAGAAGAAGGTCAGTAATGGCAGCCTTTTAATTTTTTTTAGTATAGGCTTCCTTTATGTATAAAGAGGTAAACAAGAGGACTGAGTGGCTGTTAAGCTGTAGCTACCTTTCTGTACCAAGGCCTGAATTAGGTTCAATGTCATGATTTTTCTCACTGCCGACTACAAATGCAGTATCCACTGTCAAATAATCAGAATGTATTATTGTGTCATCAGACTTCAGTAGATTAAAATACTCTGCATGGTATAGACCAGGCTGGACAAATCCCGGGAGCAAGGTAGTCAATACTTCTTAAATATTACAGCTATTGCCTAACTTTTGAGGTTCTCTCTAGTTGTTGCCAGTGGAGCTGACTACTACAAGAATCCTGCTGGCTCCTGGATAGCACAGACTGGCTTCTAAATTCTATATTAATTTGTCCATCCCTGGTACATACAGTGGGGGAATTTTATCAAAACTGGAGCAGACAAAAACTGGAGCAGCTGTTCATGGCAACCAATCAGCTTCTCTCTTCAGTTTGTTCAGTTAAGATTTGAAAATGAAAAAGAGAAGCTGATTGGTTGCCATGCACAGCTGCTCCAGTTTTTGTCTGCTCCTGTTTTGACAAATTCCACTTAGTATGTTTTTAGGTTACTGTGGTTCAGTTTAGTCTTAAAGGGGTTCTAAAGCCTCTGTTTTTTTTTGCCTATATCTACTGCTAGCAAGCAGTAGATATAGGCAAACAGTGTAAAAAAACAAAAAACGCTTTAACAGTGGTTAAACTTACATCGTTATCGCTGCGCGCTCCAGCGCCGAGAATCCAGAAGTGCTCGTGTAGCTGCAAAGGATCTTGGGGCGGGCGCATGCGCAGTTCGCATACTCGGCCGGGAGACGAGCAGAGACGCATGGTATCAGGAAAGAAGAAGATCGGATTAAGAGACATCATTTAGGTAAGTGCTGACATTAACATGGGGGGGAGGGAATTTAGTTTTTTTACTTTTAACGTCACTTTAACATTACTTGTGTTAAAGAAAAAGGTGTAAGAAAAATCTGCTTTTCCAGGCAGTCATGAACAGTTAGTGAGACAATACACGTCAGTCTTTCTATTTGCTGACGTGTAACAGCAGTGTGGGAAATTAATAGAATTACAGCGGTCTGAAAGAAGCTGAAATGACGAAGATAATAAATCAATCTCAATATGCTTCTGCCTGTCAGTGTCAAAAAATGACACATATTTTAACATTTTAAATCTAAGTCACAAATTGATGGATATCATAGAATAAACCCTTAGCTCAAATAAATTGATTTAAAATCACTGCCGTACGCATGCAAATGTCTTCGATCAGAAATAGTGCTATGTAGTGAATACTAAAGTTAATATGTTATTTCTGATAATGCTAAAAACAGCTAAAAAACTGTCATCTGATTTATAAATTGTCAGACAAAGAGACATAAAGGGAAAGAATGACCAAAGCAAGGTAATGATCCGTGTATCAGTATAGACAGTAAGGATATTAATGACTGTATGTAACTCCTAGTTGTATAAGGGAATTCACTCCAAACTTGCATCATGCAGGGTTATTTACTAAAGGGTTTAGAGTTTGGAGAAGGCAGGAGAAGTGAACAATCTAGAACAACATAGTTGATTTGGAAAAATGCTCCAATTCATGTCACTTACCAGTTCAGCTATGTTGTCCTAGATTGTTCACTTCTCCTGCCTCCAAACGTATAACCTTTTGTGAATAACCTTGTTAAAGTAATCATCTACTGGATTTTAAGTCCACCACACACATAAAAAAAAAGCTGATTGTACAATCTCTTCAGAAGAACCCTGGGGAAAACTATTATTAACACTTGCAGTGGGGCTACCCCTGCACTGCAAGCGTTAACGGCCTAGGAAGAAAAATAACAAAGTTATACTCACCCGATGGTCAGAGGCGCCCGGCTGTTACAGTGCTCTCTCCAGCCTCATTTTCCTCCTCCGTTGCATCGATGGAATGTTCCTCGGCGTCCATACGACCTATACACAGTGTATAGTATATGATGATTTACAGATCTGGCTCCAATGATCAGGTAATTAAACCTTTTTTATTTTCCTACCTAGACACAAACAAGCAATTAACCCTTGCAGTTCAGGGGTAGCCGCACTGCAAGGGTTAATAATAATTTCCCCTGGAGTTCTTCTTTAGGATCGACCAACAAGTATGTAACCAGGGTAGTTGCGCTAGGATATATTTACAGAAATTAGCCAGCTGCAGCAATATCTATCAACGTGATCAAGTGTAAGCCGGTGTGCTGCGCTTGGTTGTGTGTGATCCACCTTTTAATTGGTCTTTAAATAGTGTGGAAATTGTGAAGATATCACAAACTAAATACAGTGCCAGTGATCAAATCCTAATTGCGGCTGTATACTGAAAATACAAGTCAAAAAAGGTAAATGTGTTCGTGAATAAATATTAAATATTATAAATTATGTTAACAATGCAAGATATGTGTAGCATATGTAAATAAATAAAATATTGTTGTGTGGAAACAAGTTATATTGTGAATAATAAATAAATAAAATCTGGTTGAAAACGAGTGAATTATTCCATCTGGCAATCAAAAATTAGAAAATAAAAATATGAAAAATTGGAATAAAAACTATTTGTATACAAGCCAAAATACACAAAATTCTTGTAAAAACACATCTACTGATATAAAAGGTGAATAAAATATAGGGGTCTATTCACAAAGCTGCCGAAGGATCTGGCCGTAGCTTCGGCCGATCCTTCGGCTAGCTTCGGCCCCAGGACCCCTTCGGTTCAGGAGAACCGAGGGGGTGCTGTACGGGCTATTCACAATAGCTCGTGTCAGAATAAAGAAAAAAAAAGACACAAAGGGGTTTCTCTTCTTGGCGGCCGGGAGCGGGGGGCTCCCAGAGCGCCCGGGAGATTTTTTAAATTTTTGTAAAAATTTTTTTACAGCAGCAGAGCCGCCGGACAATAGGAAACTATTGGGCGGAGCTAGCTGTCACTGCTAGCTCTGCACAATCGTTTTCTATTAACTTTTTTCTACTTTTTTCACTCTTTTTCTGTTCTGCTCGGTGCCTCTGAGGGACCGAGCAGAACAGCCGAGCCAAATGCCGCTCGGCGGCATTCGGCTATTCTCTCACTGCTGTTCGGGATCTTTCAGAATAGACCGAACAGCAGCGAGTAGCCCACCGGAGGTTCGGCTTAGCCGATCCAGATGTTGGATCTGCTGAGTCGAACTCCTCCTGCACTTCGGGTCGGCCGAACATGCTGAGCATGTTCGGCTGATCCGAAGCCACACGAAGCAAGCCGATGTACGGCTGAAATCAGCCGTACCAGCCTGAAGTGAATAGCCGAACAGTGTTTGGCTCACTTCACTTCTGATCGGTCATTCACTCGGCTGCCCTCGGCAGCTTTGTGAATAGACCCCATAGTGTATATAGAGGTGTATGAACGGGGATTATAGAGGTGTATGAACGGGGATTATGAGCAGCAAGATACTATTTTCCTATCAGTAGATGTGTTTTTACAAGAATTTTGTGTATTTTGGCTTGTAGCCTTTGACTGGCCATGCAAATAGTTTTTATTCCAATTTTTCATAATTTTATTTTCTAATTTTTGATTGCCAGATGGAATAATTAATTGTTTTCAACCAGATTTTATTTATTTATTATTCACAATATAACTTAACAACATAATTTATAATATTTAATATTTATTCACGAACACATTTACCTTTTTCGGTATACAGCCGCAATTAGGATTTGATCACTGGCACTGTATTTAGTTTGTGATATCTTCACAATTTCCACACTATTTACAAGACCAATTAAAAGGTGGATCACACACAACCAAGCGCAGCACACCGGCTTACACTCAGTCTTGCCTGATTGGATCAGAGTGATTGGGCAGTTCAGGTAGGTCCTTATATTTACATAGTTCTGGTAGGTCTAAAGTTGATTGCATAGAGATTGCACAGTCAGATTGTAACTTGTATGGCGAGCCTAAGCAGTATTATAAGATGTCTGCTATTACCTTTTTTAGCCAGGCAAACTTCTCCTGTGCCCTTTTTGGCTTAGCATTAGCATTTTTAAGTGGGGCTTGACTTACTTTGACTTCATGACTAAGCTCCACCAATCACCATGCCCTTTCTAAAAAATCATCTTTAGTTCTCACTGAGGTCAGCTTGGTGGCATAACAGACATCTTGTAGCATCTGCTATTAGACAGAACTTGTACTTTTAAAAGTAAAAAATGGAGGATAGGCTCTTCTTTAAATGACCATGGGTAAGAGACATGGGGCTATGAATAACACATAATATAAGAACACAATTTGGGAGCTATAACAGTACATATTTTTGCTATTCAGGCTGCATGTTCTACTTATATACACTAGTTTCAGAATACAGTAAATGCAATATTATAAAGGTTCCCCCTCTTATGGGTTGGTTTACTAAATAGTCTTTTCTCTTTGCAAGGGAATTTGCACTTTGCAGGGGAAGTTTTCACTTAGTTTAGTAAATGTGGTAAAGCTCTCCCAATCATGTACATGCAAAAATACATTTTTAAACGTTTCTATGCACAAGATTGAACATGATTGGGTATTCTTTGCAAGGTAAAATTTCACCACATTCACCAAGCTAAGGGAAACTTCCCCTGCAAAATGCATATTCCATTGCAACATAAACAGCCTTTTTACCTTTTCGTAAACAAACCCTCAGTCTCTATGTTAATCTAAAATATTTAGCGGATTTGAATTCCTTTTTATACCTCCTTACTTATAGGGGATGCTGGCCCTTATGGGTGTTTCTATATGCACACTGATGCATATATATGTGTAAACCACCATATAAGATAATGCAAAAGTTGGTATGACAAAGTATGGGAGCCACAGTCAGCTCCCATCAGCATATGCCCATCCAGATCCTTAAATCCCCTAATATAGGTAGCATAGGTGCACATTTGTTAGATCAGAATCAATCAAGACATACCAAGAAGAAGCATGCACATTTTCTACAAGTATGTTGGAATGTTAGATGGTCCATTACACCATAATATGCATATTTTCTATGAAGGCTGTATGTTTACAGTTAAACTCTAACATATTTTTGGGGTTGAACATTCATCTAGAAATGTTCAGATGAAAACATTCTAGGGGAAAATATTCTAGTGTTTGGTAGGAGCATTGCTTAAAATACTTTATTATTTGTTAATTCCTTTTCTTTTTGGTATTGTATGGGTAAGATACTGGATATGTCTGGAACTGATGGTTTTGTATTTAAGCCCAATTCCAACCAAAAATGTTATCTGTTTTAGATGAAGGGGTTATACCATCTGTTTTTATTGCTGTCTATGTCCTGTTAAAGATATTTCCCCTCACATTCTGTCAAGAAATAAAGTAATAGGAAATGTCTCCAATGGAGACACAAAAACACATTTTAAGTAGAATTGAGAAATGCTCTCCATTTCTTGTACTAGTGTCACAGGGGCATGGAAAATCTCCCCAGTAGAGTTACAGACAGAAACAAAAAAAACAGAAATTCTAACTTTCCTTTACCCTATCCAGCCAAAGGAGTAAGGCTTTAACTTTGGATAGCACCAGTGGAGAAGTTGACTAAAAACACACATATTTTAGCTGTAATGTGCAGAATAGAGGTAGCACTCACAATCTTTTTTTTTTTTTTTTGCATTAACTGTATTAAAGTATGACTGGTTTAGCATTGGTGACTTCACCATCAGATGATGATGTAGTCGGTGATATTGGCCATGAAACACAATATGTTGACAAGGAGGAAGATTAGGGGTTTACCATTGTTTTGGGGATAACAAGGTCTCAAATATGTTGGTGAACAGCAACAGCTGCGCTTTTGGTGATGATTCTATTTGTTTAGCAGTACTGAAAAATCATACAATCTCACTACTGCTCTCTAAAGGTCCATGTCTAGAACTTGTCCTAGGCTTGACAATATGAGAACATCACATTATGGCAATATCACTGACTCCAACACTTTCCACTCTGCCTCTGTGTAATTTAGTCTTTTTGATGATGCATTGGTACAGCTTATCTTCTTCATCAACTTTATTCCTTCCTGAATTTGATTCAAGAAGCTTTGTATTTTAAAGCTTATATTACTCTTTCTTTATTCGCCCCAATAAAACTGTTTACATACTTTTACGTCCACTTGCTTGCAAAATGTAACATGTGTGCTGTACATAGTTAGTCAGGTTGAAAAAAGACACAAGTTCATCAAGTTCAACCTATAGAGATATGGGGAAAAAAAGAAGAAAAGCCTAAACAGAACTTTATGCCCACAATTACCCTGTTGATCCAGAACAAGGCATAAAACCCCAATAAAGCATAGTTCAATTTGCTCCAACAGGGGGGAAAAAATTCCTTCCTGATCTCATAAGGCAACAGATATTCCCTGGATCAACAATCTCTGGTGCTTAATATACCTATAAGAACTCTACATCCAGTAATATTCTGTGCATTTAGGAATACATCCAGATTTTTTTTTAATTAACTGAGCTATCTAGAACTAGCTTCTGTGGGAGTCTGTTCCACATTTTTACAGCTCTAACTGTGAAGAATCCTTTCCATATGCAAAGGTTAAACCTCTTTTCCTCCAGACACATAGAGTGCCCCATTGTCCTTTGCAGTGCTCTTAAAGTGAATAATTTGGCACCAAGCTCACTATATGGACCACTTATGTATTTATACAGTACATAGTGATCAGGTCCCCCCCTTAATTGCCACTTCTCCAGAGAGAACAATTTCAGGTCAGTTAATATTTCCTCATAGCTGAGCTCCTCCATGCCTCTTATGAGGTTAGTTGCCTTTCGCTGCACTGTAGATATGGTATCACAGGAGCAATACAGGCCTTGCTAATGAAATGTAACAGCAGGTGTGGAAGAATATCATGCAGAGTAAGCCTAGTACTAGTATTCTCATTGACGGTAAGATGAACGTTTCTGCCACTGGCAACACATTGTCAGCAGCAGAATTAAACGGGCAAGGGAACTACTGGCCCTACTATAATTGTTCTCTCGCCAGCCTGACATGCTTCAGAATTTGAGCAGCAAAAGAATGTCTGATCTGGTACTTGCTCGTATGGCTTGAGCTACTTCATTGGAAAAAGTGATCTGTTAGAGATCCTGTCATTGGTGAGTTGTCACCAGCAGGATCCCTCATGTGACATGGCCCTAAGTCAGGGCTGGCCAAATCCCAGGAGCCAGGTTGCCAATGCTTCTTAAAAAGTACAGCTGCAGCCTAGATTTTGAGATTTTCTCAATTTGTTGTCAATGGAGCTGGCTCCTAAAAATCCTGCCGTTTCCTGAATTGGACAGACTGGTTGCTGAACTCCATATTAATTTGTCCACCCCTGTCCTAACTTTGCCTATACTCCATTCTGTCACCATTGAGTCACCATTGTATGCCAGGGATTTATGACAAGACTTCTAAAGACTGATCTGTCTCCACTGTAATTATTTTATTTGTTAAGAATGCAATAAGTTCAGAGATAAATAAGAGATAAATAAAATAGCATGGCTTGTAAACATGAATATATTCCAGTATTTCCCCTATATTAAGGACAAAGCTTTCTTATATTGTGTCAAAAGGGTACATTTGTAGGTTATGTCTCGACTTTTGTTTTTCAGTTTTCACCCACAAGCTATATAGTAAAGGTTTCCTTTTATGAAGCAAAGGTTCTGTGTTTTATTGTATGCATGAAAAAGAACAGAAACATTTGAACTTCCTTTTATGACCAAACAATCAGGAAACCATTCAACCGTTCATGTTCAACGGCTGTTCTTCCACTCTATATCTCATGAGAATTCATATCAACTTGTCATGAAATGTGGAATGAGCTGGAACTCAGCAACCACACAGTTCCACCTAAACAAGTTGAGATACGCATGCTACAAAAGTTTCTGTGAAAGCACTTTATTATATTTTAACCTAAAAGTTGTGTTTAAAGGACGGCTGTAGAGGAAAGATATTCACATGTATGTGTGTATGTATGTTGCAGTACCCATATTTAATATGGATATTGCTATATTTGATATCTATTTAATTTTGCTTTGCTGCCAGTTGCTTTTTGTTAGGTTTCATATTAAGAGCCAGGACCAAGCTGTTAAGCTTTTGTTTCCCCTTAAGAGGGTGCACTCATATTTTGACTGTGTTTCTATAGCTTAGTGGTTGAAGAACAGTTTCCTACAATTGGATTACAGAGAAGGCATTTGATTGAAAGTAATGCAACCTTCATTCTAAATAAATACTGCCCTGATAATCTCCTGATACCTATACATATTAATCTGCAAATGTAATAGAAAAATGGAAAACAGTTCATGAACATTATGTGCTTCATATTCACATGTATTTTAGTACAAGCAAGGTGTCTAATGCTAAAATATAAAGCATTTAGGAGCATAACTGCACATATATGTTATTAAGACTATGAATTAGACTAACCCTATATCAGGAGTAACTATGTCTACTGTTATTTAGTATAATATCACGTCCTACAATATATCACTAATACAATTCCTGCATTATTTAGGGAACTTTTAGTATTTTGTATGGCTGTGTCTTAAATGTTATATTAATAGGTTAAAGATTTACTTTAAATAAAAATCCCAAAAATGATATTATATAATACTCCTTACCTTGATAAGTGGTCTACTAAATGCCTTTTAATATCAATGTCGGATTCAAAATGCTGAAATATATATATATATAAATTCAGCCCTACCCCCTTCCTGAACCACGTGACCTGGTTTGGTTCAGAAGGGAGGGAGGCTTGCTTTTGTTCAGCCAGGCTGTATGCCTAGATAGAGATCTGGTATTATTTTCCATGGAGACCCCATGTTTTTTTTTGGGACTCTCATGTTTTTTGGGGGGTCCACCTGTTAATGCATACCAGACCAACAACAATAAGAACCCCCTTTTTTTCGTTGACCCCCTCCTGAAACATACCAGGCCACATGCCCTGCAGAAGAAGTCAAATGATTTAAAAAATGTGTGGTTCCCCCCAAACAAAATCCGCACCAGACCTTTATGCTATAAAGGGTTCTGGTATGGATTTATAAAGGGGTTCCATGCAAAGAAAGGGAGGCTTTAAGGGACTTTAGATATGTGCCCCATCCCACGTGAATGGGTAAGATGGGTAATGGGTACTTTTTACACAAACATGCACCCATGCACAAGAATTAGGTGTCGCCAGAATCTTACCTCAGCTGCCATGTTCCAAGGCAGTAGCAAAATGTATAAAAATTAGCTAGAGAGATGTCTGATGTCAAACATTGGAGCAATAGATTACTACAGCAGTAATCTATTGCTGCAGGAAAATGCTGGGCAGAGCTGCAACGGCTCTGTCTCAGCCTCCATACTCATAAAAAGTACTGTGGCTCTACAGCAATCTGGGACAAGGTTTCCTGTGGAGAGCAGAACTCTGAATCACTGACAGCCTGAGGTTCCAACACAAGAAGCCACTGGCACCTGAAAGATGTACTTAATCATTGTGCCATTTAAAAACAGCACTGAGAAAAATAGCTTCTGTCCCTGTGCCATTTTAAAATGGCACCCGGGAATCAAGGGGTAAAGTGTATGTATTTTGCTTACAAAAATATAAAAAAAGACACGGCCAGTATATTTTAGAATTATATTTTTATTTTAGAATTAAAATGTTCTCTCTTTTCAAGCTGTATAGATGATCTTTTGGAAGAAAGTATAAAAAGAGAGTTGCTTTAATTGGAATTTTATATGTAATGCTTGCTACCACATCAATTTATTGCTTAGTACTTTATTGATGTCTGTCATCTTTCATGTGATGCAATTGCAGAATCAAGAACAGTTATATTGCCTCTCATGATAGGTTACTCATAGTGCTTATTGGCTCCACAGATTTCTACCAAAGAAAATAAAGTCTAAAGAGAATTCATAATCACTACCACAGAACAAATTAAATTATTCTCTTAGTGACCTATAGTGTTATAATTGGGCTCAACCTTGAATTTCACCGCCACCCTTCAAATAAATGATCCGTGAGCCGGTGCCATTGCCTGAGGAAGGAAGCTAAGTAGTCATGAAAGCTGGCAGCTAAAAACATTCATTAGCCAATAATAATATGATCTTTATTGAACCTCTGTGAGCTTTTTTGTCAAGTAATTGTGTTAGAAACACAGCAAAGCCTCCAACAGCCTTTTCCTTTAGTATGGAGCAGTAAGGAGTATTGTAATCAAATAAGTAGCATGCAATAGCTTGTTTGCTCTACCCCAGCACATTTCTTTCATTATTAACAATATTTTATTTAATATCTCCTTTTCTAAACTTTGCACTATTTGCATTGTTGCCCAGATACAAAAATATGAATAAATGCATTTCCTTTACTGTTCCCAGCATATATTGACACTTTTATAGTGGTGAGTATATATAGCTTGTCTGCAAAATGTGCTTGTAACAGTAAATATTACCCAGCTGTCTTTATACATTATTATATACAGTGCTGCATTCTGTGTCCATGACTGAACAATGAAAATTAGCTTTATGCTGTTAACATTGCATGCCAGTTATTTGCAAAATAATGTGCAAATAAGTCATTTGTTCACAATCTTATATAAAGGAAATGAAAAATATAATTGTATACAATAGAAGAAAACTTTATGCTGTCACTATACACTTCGTTATGAAACAATGTGCAGTATAAATTCAAATAGTTATCCTAATAGAATATATCACTGCTACCTATCAGTCTAAACCGTTGAAATGAAAGGCAGGTGTGCTTCTGATGTATTTATGTTCTGCAGGGCAGTACCAGTGCCTTCTGCCTACAGTAACTGCCTACTAGGTAATGTCTGGGCTTTCTTACCATCTAATGTCTTACCATCCTAGAAAGTGTATAAAAAACCCCAATCAAAGTTGACAATGGGGATGGTCACAGCATTGGTGTTGTGTTGTATTCAGCAGTGCTCTACCAAGCTCCTGTACACTGCTGTTTAGGTGCAGTTTACATAGGGGTCTACTTATAAAAAACAATTGCGTTTGATTATTTGTACAGCGAAACTGTGTGTAAATTTGTTTTGGGTGCATTAACCAGCAGTTGTGAGAATGACCACTAGATGGAGTTGAAGATCATAGGAAATAAATGCATGTTAGGAGACATGCATTGTTTCAATTCCAGAGACTACTGGAGGAAATGAGGATATAAATGTAAACATTGCTACTATGGGGATTTCAATGGTTACAATTATATGCTTATTCTCTACAGTGTTCTCTTGAAGCAGTAGTAAACTGCAAAACTACAACTGATATGTTTGGTCCCCAGGAGGTATTTGCCAGATTGTGCCATTACGCACAGCATATTATTACATTATGGATGATTTACCTTGCAGGGGATGCCCTCCAGTGCTGCACATGCACGGCTCAGTGCACACAAGCAATGACAAGCAGGAAGACAGCATTTATGATAGAAGAGACATACAGAGTCTTTTCTGTCATAAAACCCTACCTGCCAGTGTTTTTTAAGCTTTACTTCCACTTTAAATCGTATCTCATTACTTATATGTATGTATTTCCTATGATACTCAGCTCCATCTAGTGGCCATAATGTGGCCATGTCCCCATCGTAGAACATTAGACCAGAAATTAAATTACACTAAAAACATTTGTATTAGCCCCATTTTCACAACAGCTGGTTAAATCACACATAACACATTTACATGAAATTGTGCTGGACAAATAAGCTATACAAATTTTTTATACTTGGACCACATAGTGTGCAGTGATAAGCATTCTCCTACAGTGAGAACTGTAAGAGAAAGCAACCCTGTTTAATGAAAGAGGTCTAGATAGAATTACTAAAATTGGCAAGCTGACAGGAAGTAAAAAAAACCCCAAAAAACAGCAATGGTATTGTGAAGGGCAACTCTGAATGACTACTATTAGGGACAGAAATTTGAGGCTTTCAATGGGCACAAGATGACCAATGCTAGTTGCTTAGTCTAACATGTCATGATTTTGCCAATGATGCAGTTAGAATTTGGTCTACTCTAAGGCCCCGTTCACATTGAGAGGTTCGCAAACCGCGCATTTGTCGCGCGATTTGCATTTTGCGCGATATCGCGCAAATGCTTGCATTGAGCAAGCTTGAATTGCGGCTAAATCCGCTCCAAAAAGGGTCCTGCTGTAGCGATGTACGACCCGCGACAGCAGGACCCTTTGCCCCATTGAGAAGCATTAGAGAGCGATATCGCGCAGTAAATTCGAGTATATACGGTATTTATCTTTACTACTGAGTGCTGGTGATTTCCTGACTTTACAAATAATAGGACATTTAATTGCATTGGTGTATCATTTGAATGCTACACCTTTCCTAAGTAGTGCTGCTGACCATGTTTTCAATATCTATTTCAGTGGCTACTTCCAGCAATATAATGTGCTCAATGACGATGATGGTGATGGTTCCACAAACATGATAGAAACTTCAATATACTTCAGTGACCCAGACAGATCTCAGTTTCTCTGGAATGTAATGAAACCGGAAGGAGAAAAACATTAATGTATGGCTGACAAATCTGAAGATACTTTTCTAAAAGGAAAATGGCTATCTTACTCAGTGCTAGAGATGTGTAGCTTATACAGGACTGGAAAAATCTTGGTCATTCAGGTCACCATGGCGTTAAAAAAAGGTTTCCAGGCAACCTGTATTTTATATGCAGTTTCATTGTCTGCAGTCCCGTCAACTGCCTCTAGATGACGCCTAGTAGAAATGGGATTTCCTCACTCACTGAACACGCCCAAGGTGGTGGATCAGTGTTGTGGACTGCTAAAGAACAGGGCCCTGTGTGCACATATCGAACTGTGCAAAGCATAATAGATAAATGTAAATATTGTAAGTATTTGAAGTACTGTGGCGGTGTGGGTTGGACTCCCTCATACACACTGCATCTCTCTCCAGCCACCTCAACTCCACTCACAATGCATCCCCACCCCCTTCCTCTCCTGCAACCTCACCACCGCTCACATCGTATCCCTACCCGAACACTTCAACCCTTGCTCACAGTGCATACCTCCCCACCCACCTAACCCCATGTTCACTACATTTCTTTCCCCCACCTCACCCCCGCTTACATTGCTTCCTGTCTACCTATCCTCAGGTCACAGACCATCCCTGGTAGCCTTACCCCCCTCCTTGCCATGCCAATTTACACCACCTCTCCATATCACCTCCCATCCACCTTACAACTTACACCCACCCACTTCACCATCTGTTCACATCAAATTCACTCAAGCAATAAGCTCTCCAAAAGCTTAGCTGTTCTGAAATCAACATAGATTGTCTTCCAATCTACTAAAGAAGAATTCCAAGAAGTGGTGTTAAAAATATCTGGGGTATTACATGTAATGTGTCAATTGCACTTGCCTCTGCCACATACTTTATGAGATTTGAAAAGTTCACTATTTTGCTGTGGTTGGTTTTCTAACTACTGGAGCTCACTACAGCTTCCGTAACAAACACCATTGTACATACATTCTAGAGCAGCTTTAAAAGCCTAATTTGCAGAGCTTTATATCTTGCAGTGGACACTTTTCTACCTAATAACTCCTAACACCACTTCTCAAAGTTATTCTTTAATAATAACAGTTCATAGTGCATTTATATTTTATACAAGAAAAATGTGCCAGATTTTCTTAAATAATTGTCTGAAAATGTATGCAATACATTTTAGGCATAATGAGCTATAAAACATTCTACAGTCTTACCTGGTTTAAATCCCTTAACTGGCCAAGGGCTGCAAATAGCCCATTAAAGTTAACTATCGGGTAACCTTTTTATCCTATAGTTCTCTAAAGGGTCACAGGGGGACCTCCTCCCGTGCCCCAAAGCTCAGTTCATAGCGAGCTATTGCGAGCTGCATACTGAGAGCACCGCAAACCGGGACAGATCTCGACAATATTGTCGAGATCCACCCAGCTGGCTGATTGACAGCGGGCTCTGTCTATCTAGAGGCAGAACCAGCTGTGCCCGCCCCCTCCCCGTCCCTTCCTCCAGTCAGTGCTGGAGGAAGGGACGGGGAGGGGGGAATCCCTGCGGGAAGCGTTGACTTACCCTCTCTGCAGGGAGATGATCGGAAAGTAAGCTACTTACTTACTTTCTTACTACTTAGCTACTTACTACTTCGGATCTAACTAAGAGGTTGAGTGAAAATCACATAGTTCGCCTTTAAAACACCAGTTTGACATATCTGGTTAGTAAACAGGAATCAACTACAGTAGTAAACAAGAACCAAAAACAAATTTAATAGAGCCAGAGTAATATTCTGTAGTAAATGAGGATCAATGGTAACTACAAAAAAAATGAAATATTCTTCTTGAGTTTTGAACATTTCTCTTGAGCATGAAGCACATAGAATGCATATATCTGCTGACTGGATTGCATGCAACATCATTGAGTTTCCTCAAAATAAGAAACGTATACATAAACCTATTAACATAAAGTATTTCAAAGAGCTTAGTCACTGTAAAACCTTCCAATATTAATTGCCTTATTATATTTTGTAGCAATAGCATGCCTCATGCAGTTAGATTAGTTATAACATTATGACCGCTATGTTGTGTGTCATTTTCTTGTCATTTATACATGGGTGGTGTTTTAGAACAGAACTCCACTAGTTCAGATTTAATTTCAGCCGACCATATACTGTAGTTTAAGTAAAACAAAAAATGCATACTGGAAGATTGAGTGTGCTGCGCTATGGAACAGACCAAAAAGGGGGAAGATCCCAGAGACTAAGGGTTAACCACAAGCTGCTGGAACTAAGGCTGAATAAGCCTCATGGATTGGTTTTAAAGTAGTAAGCGCTATGGGTCTCCTAGTGTATGGTGGTAAAACAATAATAAATTATTGGTAAATAGTATAGGAATGTGTGTAAAATATAAATAAAAATATAAATACATATATATCTCTAGATAAACAAAGTGACCATCCTTTTGTGAACAATACAACAAATATGAGATGATGTGTGAATGAAATGAACAAAAAAAAGGACAAAAATTGATAATAAATAATTATATCAGCAATGAATGAAATGTCTATATAAGTTGATAAAAATGTTTAAAAATGTTTAGATAAATGTGAATAAATATATTTACATGCTTAACCATGTGTTCGTGATTTTATCCGTGTGTTAGTATAAACATATCTGCACCTATCGTCATCTATGGTACACTAGTAAAGGTGCACTGATGTGTCGTGAGCGTGTCCTAAACTTTAAAACAAATGAACGATCAGTCCTAAAAAAGTTAGATAGTGTCCAGAGGTGTTTCAGTCTTAAAAGGACCAAGACTCGGATGAATGGATCCTGAATAGTTGTATCCTGGGGGTGATGTATCGGAGAGACAATAGGTCCCCGTAGGGCTTGCACTCACCAGATGCCGGGAAGGCATCAGCTTTCTCTTTCACCGTAGTAACCAAAAGGGGATGATCTTCACTCCGTCCTTCCGTGGGATCTTGCAGTGCACTTTCAGTCCTGGTCCCAAAAGAGATGTTGGTATCACGGTAATGGAAGCCGCCCTAGTCGTAGTGAGGTGCCCTTGTATTGCTTCCGGGAGCGTGTCCTAATTTTTAGTTTCTCCGAGCATGGGTGTTTTGGATCCAGGAAAAATTAAAGGAGAGAGGGAGCAGGCCCGGGGCTCATAGTGCATTAAAAAAATGTATTAAGTCATTTGCATATGACATATATCATAAAAAGCCGCCAACCTGGCTAATCCGCTATGAAGCCAGTATTAGTTAGACTATGGATGTGTCCTAAACTCCAGGCCCGCCTCCCGATGCGTTTCGTCACCTGACTTTATCAAGGAATGGCTAGGTCTCAGACTCAGATACTATGGATGGCTAGGTCTCAGACTCAGATACTATGGATGTGTCCTAAACTCCAGGCCCGCCTCCCGACGCGTTTCGTCACCTGACTTTATCA
>NW_017307964.1:65870-80390 GCF_000935625.1 Nanorana parkeri | reverse complement strand
GCACACTAGTGTGCCGCGGCACAGTGGTTGAAAAACACTGTACTAGGAGACCCATAGCGCTTACTACTTTAAAACCAAAAAATGCATACTGTTTGTGTTCTTCCCATAGCTTTGACAGTCTTGCTCTTGTGAAAGAATTGAAGTAGGATTACAGGCAAAGAACAATCTCAGGATGCCACTTATATGTCCCAGTTATATGTTCTGCTTAATCTTTATAGCTTAATTAATACCCCTTTTCCTATGCCCATGGCACCCAATCAGCCTCTCTCTTCAGTTTGCCCAGGTAAGAGTTGAAAATGAGACAGAGAAGCTGATTGCAGTGCAAATCTGATCGATATTTTGTCTGCTCCAGTTTTGATAAATTCCCCCCACTGTATGTGCTGTAATATGTCTTTAGCAGTTTTGGTTTTTCTAAGCCCCCAGTAACATAATTTTAGTTGCTGTTGATTCTGCCAGTAAATCTGTTGTTTTCAGTTACGTGCGTTACCTCTGGTTCCGGATGAGGCATTCCCCAGCACATTGCGCCCTGCCCCCATCGACCGAAGCTCCACCCTTGCCGGTCGAAGCCCCAACCCGATCCCCAAGCTAGTGTGAAGAAGGAAGGGACGAGATAGGGAGGAGCCTTCCTGTCCCTCACTTGCTTGTCACTCCTGAGGCATTGAGATCGATGGCCTCAGTGTTTTTTTTTCTCTTTTTTTGATTGGACAGCTTGGACCAATGGCGCTTTGTCATTGGTCCAAGCCATCCACAGAGCTCACGCCTATAACAAAGAGTAGGGGCTGTGACAGCTCTTACCTCAATAGTTAGGTTACACAAGCAGCGGGGAAGCCTGCTGCTGTGTAACCTAACTACATGTCAAAAGCCAGATGCAGTGCTGCTTGTAATTAACAGGCAGCACTCCATCCATGACAGGTTACACAGCGGGGAGGCTTTCCCTGCTATGTAACCTGATAGAAGCCGATCTGAATGGAGAAAAAACTGTCAGCTTTGGACTTGAAGCTGACAGCTTTTTTCTCCATAATACTAGGTGACGCTCTGCCTCCACCTGACCGCACGTCCCTGGTTGTTTTCCTCTTACTGTAATGAAGTCACAATGCTGTTTGTTCTGAAGTGAAATCATACAGCAATTTTGTCACCCTGTGGACATGGAAGTTTATATGGACTTTAAGTAGGAGAAAAACAAAGCCCCAAATCCAGCTAACATGTTTTAAACAGATACAGCAACAGATTTTTTTTATTGTTTTAGAAAAGAGGTTTAAGCCACATGGATACAATCTGACCAAAACACCCACACTGGTGTAATATGGTTCGTTCCAGCCCTGTAGCTACCTGTTTTGATAGGCACTTTGGCCTGTTACAGGGAGTGAAAACAGCAGATCTCTGGCAGGATCAGGGCTATTTCACTCCACAAACAGTGCGTTCCAGAGCGGTCGGGCTCTGGAACGCATTGTATATACTCCAGCCGCCTCCCTGCGTTCAGGGTCAGGAGGGGGTGTGGTGGTGCATTGACATAAATGACCCACCTGCAGTGTGGCACATTAGTGCCTGCGTTCCGGTCCAGTGTTGTCTGCGAAAATTAGTGCTTGCATATGCACTCCCTTGTGTAAATTAATCTGTAGTCTTGATAAATTGAGATTGCGTTACGTCAAGAAGCAGGGAGAGAGATGCAAAGCACACTGGGAATTCAGAAGTTTTGGCCGGTTGATTAGACTGGATTTTAGTATTTAAATGGTTGGTTTATTATGTTCATACGCTGAATGTAAATACAGCAGGCAGTGGTCTGGTGCAATAGCCAGTCTGCTATTGGCCATTTCAAATTGCAATAGCCAATAGCAGGCTGGCTATTGCACCTGCCCACTGCTTGCTGTGCCCCCCTCCCAACATGGAGGAGAGAGCTGCAACCAACTAATCGATAATGAGAATAGTTGACAACTATTCTCATTATCGATTAATCGATTAGTTAGTTGCAGACCTAAAAATAAGTGGCAAAAGTCCACATGTAGCCCGCAGGCCTCTGGTTGGGCACCAGGAATTTATAGACTGTATGTTTGTACTTTAGTTTTATTTGCTGCTTGTACACTTTGTATCTGCTGCTTTCACAATCACTTTCAGTTTGCATTATTATTTACCATTTTTCACAGCTTTACAAAGAGGTGCAGAAATGGAAAGGGAAATTAAACCTGCTTGGTTTTGGCTCACTTTTAGAAAATAGTCCTCATTGACATTCTAATGCTGTACAAATTGAACTGTTGACAGTTCTGAAAGTTGCTAAACCATTAACCCTTTTGCTGCCACTGACGTATGGCATATGTCGGCAGCTGCAGGCCCTGTAAATAGACTATAGCTGCTGGGAGTCTGTTTATTTGTGTGAAGACAATTTTCATACATACAGGTGAAACTCGAATAATTAGAATATTGTGCAAAGTTCATTTATTTCACTAATGCAACTTGAAAGGTGAAACTAATATATGAGATAGACTCATTACATGCAAAGCAAGATAATTCAAGCCGTGATTTGTCATAATTGTGATGATTATGGCTTACAGCTCATGAAAACCCCAAGAACCCCAAATCCACAGCCTCAAAAAAGTAGATTATTACATGCAATCAATAAAACAAGGATTGTACATAGAACAATATCGGACCTCTGAAAAGTACAAGCATGCATATGTACTCAGTACCTGGTTTGGGCCCCTTTTGCAGGACTTACTGCAATTACTTTTGCACGATATTCTAATTATTCAAGTTTCACCTGTACTGATGCAAAAACGCGTTGGATGCACCTACGTATGAAAACGTTGATTGCGCCACATATGTTAGGTATTGCCATGTACGCCAGAAAGCAATAATGCTAGTGCCAATATTCACAGTTAACTGTAAACTAGTGACCTGTACGGGCTTTTGAAGCGCCGCCTATGGACAATTTGGGGTACGGTATTTAAAGCGTTTCATGGGCATAAACAATTTTTAAGCTTGGCCTGTTTGGTATCTATCTACAGTAATACCTTGGTTTACGAGCATAATTCGTTCCGGCAGCATGCTTGTAATCCAAAGCGCTTGTATATCAAAGCGAATTTCCCCATAGGAAATAATGGAAATTCAGATGATTCGTTCCACAACCCAAAAATATTCATATAAAATGATTACAATACTGTACTGTAATATAATACTGTACAAAATATAAAGACAAATAAACCAATTACAGGTACCTTTGTGGCCGGTGTGAGAGGGACAAGAGAGGAGGATTATTGTGTAGGACAACTTTCACTATCACTAACGGAATCACTGTTATCTCTTGACTCAATGGAATCTTTTTCATTTCGTGAAACCTTAACAAGGAATCTATCCAATGTGACATTGCATTGTCGTTAAACAGACTCATCGCTCGCACTGCTACAGCCTTATTCGGGTGGTGCTTTTCTACAAAATTTTGCTCTTATTGCAAGACATTTGCTTGTATATCAAGGCAAAATTTTTCATAAATGTTTGCTTGTCTTGCAAAACGCTCTCAAACCAAGTTACTTGTAAACCAAGGTATTACTGTACTCTCCACAACCTCCATTTTGTATTTTACAAAAACATTGGGTATTATAGTGTGTTTTTGTGCACTAAAATTAACTTTGTGATGGAAATTGGAAAGGTTCTTCTGCTTCATTTTGCGTATTCATTTGTATATATACATTGAGAAGAATTTATCAAAACTGGAGCAGACAGAATCTGGAGCAGTTGCATGGCGACCAATGAGCTTCTCTCTTCAGTTTCTTCAGTTAAGATTTATAAATGAAAGAGAGAAGATGATTGGTTACTGTGCACAGCTGCTCCAGATTCTGTCTGCTCCAGTTTTGATAAATGTCCCCGATTGTATTTTATGATGGAAATTTAGGTCCCTGGATTTAATTTTGTATATTTTTGTATATTTGTGTGCATTAAAGAGGGACTCCCTCCATTTTTGCAAGATATGCGAATTGTTCTTATAATTTGACATGTTTAAGGGTTGATGCTCACAAAGGGTGAAAATGCTCTCACAGCAGATCTAGATTAGATTGGTTGTGAGGTGAGGCAAGTTTGACCCTCAGCTATACATAGGACTATGAGTCAGCTTGTTTGAAAACATGTATTAAAAAAATCATCCTTTTCAATAAAGCAGAACTAGTCCCATAACTGATATATGTGTGGTCTCAGTTTCTATTTCTCATATGGCTGTATTCTACTGGTGTTTTGTCTGTCTGACTGATAAGGGGTTCCAGCCTCCATAACAACGTAAGTGTATTTTTTACTGATATTTTGGGTTTGATAAAGAGTTGCACTAAAAAATTACGTAGAAATTTGTATCTGCCACCATTTTATTCTACAGGGTCTGTGCTTTCAGGAAATGTATAATTCTGGTGGGGCTTAAGTAATTTTCAGGCCCAAAATGTCGATTAATACATATGTGCTAAAAAAACTAAAACATTTTTTCCAACAATGAATGAAGATCAAACAAATATACATTGCCCAGCAAAGTATTTATTTACACCTTTACTCAAGCACTTACAGTCATCATATTTCCAAACAGCTGGCTCTGACTCTCCAAGTTCAGCTTCCCTGAACTGCCTGTCCACTACAAGATCACAAGAGACTGCACAGTCTCCAGCAGCTGTCCATCTAACGCTTGAAGAAGGGATGAGTGGGGAGCAGAGGAGTATCTTGCCTTGGTGTGTCTGTGGACACACACACAGCTTGCTAGCACACACAAGGGGGGCACCATAAGACCCTGCAAAGAGCCTTTCCAAAACAGGATATCAGGGCCAGTGCTCAAGGGACCAGCTGATTCTGCAGGAAGCTAAAACTTTTGAACATCAAGGAGCAGCATCCAATGTAAGTGATTTAATCAGCATTTGAAATAGCTTAAAAACCTTTTTGAATTTAATATCACTTTAAATTAATTTCCTTTTTGAAATATTTTATTGGATGTTATCAAGGAGGAAGCTCAGGCTAAATTTTAATTAACAGTTTCGACAGCCATGAAAGTCACCTGCAATTTATGGTGATATATTATTAAATGATGGAACAAATCTACATTGTAGCAAATAACAGTAATTAGGAGTTCATGACTGCACTGTGCTACAGATGCATGCGATAAACCTCTACTGTGTAGCTTATGCTATAAAGAATGATGTGTTTAATCAGTTTACAGTTGACTGCTACTGTTTGCAATTAACTGCAGCTGATATTGTAGTATGGCTGAGCTACTAAAATCTCAGTGTAGCTTAAGCCTTAACCTAAGAGGAAACAATTCTTTATAGGCATCCATTGTGCTTAAGTAGCTAAAACTGTGTTCCAGTTTCACAGTAACGTTAAAATAATTGTGTAATTTCTTTTTGCTGTTTTGTTAAATTATTTGGGCTTGATGCCAAGGGACTTATACAATAATGGATATGTAATTAGATCTTAGTCAGATGGCAGACAAAAAGCTTTCAATGAAGTTCCTTTCTTTGAGACCAGCATGATTGGTAACCAAGGGAAAATCATGAATCCACATGAATTCATGTAAGCTAATGTTGTAATGAGATAACTATTCCAGGCTTAAGCGGATAAGAAAACAAATGTACTGCACCAAGCTATTACAAATGAGATTTAAAATAAATAATGATTTTTTTTTTAAATAAATACATGCATTGCATTGCTTGAATCAGTGGCCTTACACATTTGTTTATCATTTCCTAAGTGCATGAATTAAAATACAACATTTAAGATGGTGGAAAGCTGCCTAAATCCCAGATCCAATTTTACATAGTAAAGTGATGTATTCAGTTTTGTAGATTATTTTTATCTGTTTTGTAACCCTTACCACCTTCAGTCATTGGTTGTGCCTGTTGGGAATTTTCTTTTCTGTTACAATGGGAAAATAGTAAATTTATATTAAATAAAATAATGTCAGTTTCCTTTGTTAAAGTACAGACAGCTTGGACAGTGTGGGAAGGAATAGAACCTCTGTTAGGCTTTAAATTCCCTTCACTTCTTGTCCAGACAGAAGTTATAGGAAATATAAAACTTCCAGCTTAGCAGCAAAACAGATCAAACAGGATTAGAACATCTATTAGGTTGTCTCTGTCCTCGTGTCTTATAGAGTTACAACATCTCCACTCTTTTGTCAGAGTTGTTATCCGAAAGTGATGTTGGAGGGACAGGAAATTAGGTGAAATTTCCCCAACACAGTCAAGGACAATAATACAAACTTGAAAGAAGTACTTACTCTTGCTATGTCTATAAAAAAGGTTTTGGCTTTAAAAAAAAAATCACCAAATGGTGTTGTAACAAATCAGAATATAAAGTTGGCATACAAAAAAAATGTATCCACTGCTCAAGCTTTGAAAGGCCAGCATAGTGTAATGCATGTAATGCACTTACATAAATGTGTAGAGCACACAGAAGACAATTTGCCAGATGGATCACAACTGCTGAGTTTCCACTTACTAACCACAGATCTGGAGTTGTAGTCTACACAGTCAATCTGGAAGCATGTGGCAGTAAGAGGTAAGTCTATACAGCAAAGTACAGGGTACAACTTAGAGTCCAATTAGGTAATAGTTGTCCCAATTAGGGTAAAGGATAACGTATCTTCTGTGGAAGGCTACCACTCAGTAAATGCTAACTAAACAGTTTACAATATTTTTTTTGAGAGGTTGTAACATCCAGTACACACGCAGTGACATGTAGCGGAAGTAGATAACTTATACTTGCGGTTATCTGCGTTGTTCCGTTGTTGCATGTGTTGTCCAGATTCAGCTAGGAAGGAGACTCCCCAAGAGGGTATGCTGCTGAGTGGCTGCAAGTGGCTACACTGTAAATCCTATCTTTAAGAGAAGATGGAGACCAGGGAACGAGGAAGCAATCATGAGAGATCCAGGGTATGAGTGGATAGATGGATGCTTGTAGTAGCAACCTAACAAGAGTCCGGCAGATGAAGTTACAGCAATCCAGAGTTGAGAGGAGGAAAAGGTTAAATGGCTGCCAGATCATTCAGCAGGTGAAAGGAAGGTGAGTCCATTGCAAATCAGGATGGAGAGCAGTATCACCAGGGGAAGTGAAATACTCAGCATCTGTTTTTTACGAGCAATTTAAACTTCCCAGCTTTATCCTGAGAGCTGGGGAGGAGCCGCAGGATGCTGGGGAAGTGGGCAGCGCTGTAGTCTATTCTGAGAGTGCGGTCGAGTAAGTATATTAGACATAGTCTCCAAACTCCAGAACTCTTAAATAGGCACATTCACTGGAGCTAGTAATTTTTCAACTCACCGTGCCTTAACCCTTTAACAATTTAAAAGCTTTTGAATTTTGTATGCACTAATATGCCATGCCAAAAATGGGAGGGGGGTAGATCTGTAATGAAACTGGGCTGAGAAGAGACCGAGATTTAAATGTAAGTAAATAACATTTAGAGAATCTCTATCAAGCTAAGAGAACTGGAGATGTGAATTTTGATATTCTCAACACTTTAAAGCTTGAATGTGAAATATTGCTCTTAATCATAACCTGGTATAATTCCCCTTTCTAATATTAAATGCTAATATCTTTTGTCATTAAAAAAAAAAGAAAACTTTGAGATACATATAGGGAGCACAATTTGTCTGTTGACTAGTCCAGTTTTTAATCCAAAGAGTAGATTTAAGGGTCCACTACACTTTCTATTTTCCTTAATCCAATAATCTGGCAACACATTCTGTTGATGCTGGAACATTCTTCTTGCTTCTTCTTACACACAATGCAAAAAATACCAGTGGTAAAAAGTTTCTCACAGCCACCAATGAGATTCAAGCTTTCCATACAAGTTTGAATATAATATGTGATGAAGGAAGCAGAAGGAGGAGGTTACAGGATTCAAGTTTTTAACTCCTTCTTCTGCTCTTCTGATCCTCTTGAAGCTGTGTTTAGTTATTCTTCAGGGGTATACACAGAATTCAGATTAAAGGGTTTCTAAACCCTCACGTTTTTTGGCATATATCTACTGCTAGCAAGCATTATCTCTTCGTCTCCTTCCTCCATTGCAGCTTCCGCCAAAAAGTCCAGTTGGAGCCTAGAGGCAGCAGATACTTCACCTCCTCCATCATGTGGCAGCGCTTAGGCCTAATGATTTGCCAACAGGCCTAAGTACTGCATCATGGGAAAAGGCCATATGCACGCCTTTACTTGGAAGCACCAGCTAGCACCGGCTCCAACAGAAGATTAAACAGCAGGGAATTGCTGGAAAAGAAAGGTGGGGAGGTAGGGGGGATCAGAGGGTTGGCTGTATACAGAAATTGTCATTAACCAGTTGACATCCGCGGTGTTAAACCCCCTTCCCATCCAGGCCTTTTTTCAGTATTCAGCGCTGTGGTACTTTGACTGACATTTATTCCATCATGCAATGCTGTACTGAAATTAATTTTATATCATTTTTTGGGGACAGATAGAGCTTTCTTTTGGTGATATTTAATCACCACTGGGGTTTTTATTTTTTACTATATTAAGGAAAAATTACCGGAGTTTAAAAAAAAAAATTTCCCCTATATTAAATGATAAAACATTTATTATTACCCAATTTTTTGGTAAAATATAAAAGACGGGGTCACGTCGGGTAAAAAGACACCAAACATATCAAGCCTTAAAATTGCGTGCGCGCGCAAATCCTCAAAAAACGATAATACCCAAAATTGGCCAAAGGCGACACTTTAAAAGCCCCCATGTGCGCCGACTAGAGCAGAAAAAAAATGCCGCCTGGAGACGGCAACCCGCCAATGCAGCAGTGCCGTCCGTCCGTTTTTTTTACAACAGGCGGACGGCAACTGGTTAAATGAGCAAAGTGACAGTGTCTCTGTGAGCACATTTGCTGTTTTTAGAGCATTTGTAGCTAAATTGGTGTTTTCACTTGCCTTTAATTGCTCTTTAACTGTCCTGGATTATTTGTCTATCCAAAACAGACTTCACAAGCCTTTGTATTCAGAGTTCTGAAGCTCTGACATTTGCAGTATTAATCCATGATTCTTTTCAATGTCATATGTCCACTTGTGGAATAGACCTTGGAAAAAATGACTATACTATCAGTCAAAAAGTATAAGTAACATTCCCTAACTGTAGCCTCTGTAGTCTTTTTAGCAATTCTGTATTTCATAGTTATGACAACTCTACCAACATATGTATTTGTTTTCTTAAGATTTAAATGGAATTCCACCATTCTACTTTTAATGTTCTGGAACAATTTTTAAAATTCAAAATCATGTATATTTAGAAAATTTAAAAAAACATAATAGTTACAATCTGCAAACAAAAAAAGGGAAGGCAATTTTTGCATTCAGATGATTTTGAAAGCACAACAAATGTACAGATGTATTTTGCCAGTTGAACGAAATCCATTACCATTCCCAGATGTCCTTCTGTCGAAAATTGTGTTTGTTCTCAGTTCTGAAATACATGAGGAACTTCTGCAATTGTTTCCAAAAAGTGTCAAAAATAATTAGTCCCATTGGCCTTCATTGTGACTGTGCAGATTTATGAAGTCACATAAATGAAACATCAGGCATTTCCAGGACCGAAATTAAGAAAAAAAATATATAGAACAAACACTTACTGATAATGTCCCATAAGATTAATTAATACAGATTTTAAACATGTAGATCACTGTTATTTCTACAATGCATAATATGTGTTAAATCAGTTCAGTTGTGTGTATAATAAATCTAGAAGCACTGAACAGCTGGGGAAGATCTAATGGACAGTGACGAGTTTTCATAATCTACAATAAAAGCATCAGATGAAATTGTTATTGCATTGACTTCGCAGCAAATATAACCTTGATAAAAGATAACCACTAACAATTGTGAAAATATAACCTCATAATTTCAGAATCCAATGCATAGCCTAAACGAGTCACTGTCTTCTAACTGCTGGCAAGGTCTTAGCAATGGAATTGCCAGCTTTGCCCTATTCTTGATTGCCCCATTCTAGAGTGTCCTATTCTCCTAGATGGAGGAGTCACTGACATTTGAACTTTCCATAATGTAAAATAAATAGAAAACAACACATAATTCTCAATGACCATAGCAAGTGGATTGCTGCCAAGACAAGTATTAATTTATAGATGGAATTATCCTTTAAAATGTAACTCCACTCCTTGGAAATATAAATCTTGGTATGGCTAGTAAGGTTTAAAGTGGCTCATGCCATTCTTCATGCTGTTACATCTTACAGGCACTGTACGTAGAGGGATGTTACAGCTCTTTAGTGATCTCTAGATAGCAGCTGTACAAATTCTGTGTAAAAATCCACTTGATCTACTTTATCACTTTGGCTGCCATCATCTCTCCTTGCTTGGTCAGAGTTGAATGTGATTGGCTACGTTCTTTGCAAAATTCTTTACAGTGAAAAGAGGGGATAAGTTATAGTCCGTGTCTCCCAATTTATGGAGGGATTATGAGTAGAAAATCAAGGGATGCCCAGAATTATAGGAAATTTTGGCAATTAATTCAATTGAAGGCTGATGGTCTCTCGGTGTCGGGGCCATCTCTCCTTCCCCTGAACAGAAATAGATTTCCTTCTCGCATCAATCTACATAGGCTTAGGAGCTCTGGAATCTGGTTCTGTGCGGTTCTGTGTGGATTGACTAAAAAAAAACGCATGCCTGCATTACTTACAAACATTCTTAGTTTTTCCTTCCTCCTTTCAGTAAGTCTCTGATCGATCCAAATACATAATTGGATAAGGGTCTCAAGGTCATTGTCAGGTGCTTGTCTGCCCAGGGCCTGTTTTGTAGCTGTAGGGGATTTGAACCTGGGTCTCTGGGGTAGAAGTACTTAGTCATTGCCTCTCAGCCACCAGGATGACTCATCTTTGCACTGCAGGTTTCTCTTCAGCAGCTTTTGCTCTGGACTCCCTAGCTCCACCTGCTTGCCAGCTGCAGTCAATCCACAATCACCTCAGCCTTTAAATACTGAGCACTTCCTGTGCTCTGAACCTCTTTATTTGGGTTTATTTATTTTTATTTACCTGTTTTACCGCTCATCAATTTAGTGTTATCAGTGATTGATGACCCTAGAATTATTGCTCTCATTCCGAAGTTTGCGGCGATATGTAACATGTGCAGCGCAATGGATGTAATCTGCGTTTTCGCACGTAGGCGGGCTTGATGCATGTTTGCGTGGGGGTGGGGGAACTTTAATTTTTTTTATTATTATTGCTTTGATATGTGATTTACATTTTTTTGTAACAAATTTTTGTAAACCTTTTTTTTTTTCCACTGAATTTTATTGCTATCACATAGGGAGCAAACAAGCCAATTTGCAGTGACAGGTCCTCTTTATGGAGACATCAGGGGTCTTTAATACCCCTAATGTCGCCTGGGGAACCCCAGAGAAGCTGATGAAGCAGAGACCTGCTTCACCAGCTTATCTCCGGTTTCTGTACCGGAGAGTGACACTGAATACAGGAAGTGATGGAGGACAGGAAGAGGAGATCAAACGGAGCTCGAGTACTGAGCGCCGTTTGATCTCCAGCCGCAGAGCTGCTGTGCTGGTCCCAGGCTCACACCGGGGACAGCGGAGCCCGGGATCGCCAGCAGCGGCGCCGGCGACAGAGGGGGGGCTGCACACCCGACCGCATATTACAAGCGATTGGCCGTCTCTACAGACACCCGAATGCTTGTATGTAAACAGCCATCGCTGGCTGTTTACATTCAGAGCCAAAACGGGATAGGACGTCTAAAGACGCCCACCCGCCCTCAAGAAGCCGCTGTAAGCCGTTGTAATTAAACGGCCGGACAGCAGGTAGTTAAAAAAATTATTATTTTTATTCATTTTCTATTGTTTTATTTTTTCGTCGAGCCGTCGCAGTGGACAACGCTGGACGTTGTGGTTGACACTGGATTACATTGGTGGATCAAAAAAATAAAATAGATAATGGCCTTGTCAAAAACATGTTTTTTGGGGTTTTTTTTTTCAATCAAAGCATGTTTTCAAAAGTGTGGTCTTTTTTTAAAAACTTTAATGTAACCCTTTATTGCCCCTCACTCATTCACAAGGGGGGACACTTCTGGGTGCCCCTTTATTAAAAGGGTACCCTGATGTGAATAAGCCCCCTGCTTGCACCCCCACAACCCACGCCCTAGGGCTGTCCCCATCAGTATGGGGACAAGGTTCTTATCCAGGGGGGACCCTGGAAAAGCACCCTCCAAGGGCCGAGGGCATGTGGCCTGGTATCGCCTGGTATCCTGCCCTGCCAGGCCTGTGCTCGGATCAAGGGTCTGGTGGGGAATTTTAGGGGAACCCCACATTCCCCCGCCCCCCCCCCCATTTTTGGGGGGTGCGGTTCCTCCTTAAAATTCCTACCAGACCATCAGACCTTAAGGGCCTGGTATGACATTAAGATGGAACCCACGCACTTTTTTTTTTTTTTTTTACATGTGGTCCCTCCTCCATGTTGCTACCAGACCGTAAGTTTTGCTGCAGCAAGTTCTATACATTGTACAGATGTGCCACTTTACAGGCAGTTTAAGGAGACCCCCCAGGTACGATATTTAAAGGAATTTTTCATTTTTATTGTTACCCTTTAAGTGACGTTAAAATCACTGCTCCTTTAAAAACAGTATTTTGTAAAAGTGTTTTTTTTCATTGATTCCTGTCCCCCAGGGCGATACCCGGATCCCCATACACTTTTTATGGCCATTAACTTGCATATAAGGCTTCAAAATGGGAACATTTAATTTCCATATGTCCTACCCCCATAGACTTGCAATGAGTTAAAGTTCGAATTGAAACTTTTCCCATGTTCGATGGTAACATGGGATTAATAGTGTCCTGACCGGGATTTAAACTGTAGACCCCCAGTGCTAAAAAACGAGTGCAAATCACTAAGCCACTGTTCTATACTTAAAATGCCATTAGTACTGACAAAAAATAATCAGTTTACTTTTATTTTAATCATCTATTTTAACAATTCTGCTCTTAGAAGCATTTTTAAACTTGATAATAATAATCTGTGAAAAAAATCACAGAAACATTATGTCACAAAGTCTTGTAGAGTACCTGTTTGTTCTAGAAGAAAAATATGGAACAACATAGTAAATGAACAAAACTGTCTGAATGTTAATTTCTTTTCTAAAAAGCAAATGCAGTGTTCGGAATTTGCAGAGGAAAAAGCTTTTTCCCAAAACAAATGTGAATTGTTGCTAGGGTGATACATTATAGTGTGTTGTCTGTTTGACTGAATGGCATTATTCCATTCCTATTTTGGTGACTTGCTAACTTCACCAAGAGATCTCCTGCCATGAAACATGACTGTGCTTGGCAAACGAAGAGTGCTTTTTAGCTGTTGTAACGACTTCCTCGGCTGGCTCCAAGGCATTTAGTTCCACTTGTCTAAAGTAGAACACTCTTGATACGTAGGGTTATTTTCAAAAGATTAATCCAGAGAAAACCTGTGTTTAAATTCAAAATCACAGTGCTTATCCATTAAAATAGGAAGGACACAGTATTCATATGCAGATTTGTATGGCTTTGCCAGTTGGCCACAGTAAGATACTGAGAAGAGGAGATAATATACAGTAGGCTTCCAGTTCTTTTATTTCTAATGATATTTTTCCTATGAAAGGCTGTCATGGTTTATAGTACTTCAATTTATTGAGATGCACAGAATAAATGTAATGGAATCTAAGTTCTTTTTATAATAAATCATTTGTGATCTGTCCTTGGCATAAAATATTTAGTTAATATGCAAACACTGAAAAGAGCAAGAGTTCTTTGTTCATAATATATGTCTATACATATGTATTTTAATGCAAAATTTAAAATGGAAAAACTAGGGACCAGTATAATAAGAGGAAGGCAAGACTAAGGGCCTGTTCACACCATATGCAGTGCGTTCCGGCCACGTGGCCAGAACGCACTGCATATGGTGTGAACAGGCCCTTAAACAACCTGACTTTTGCAACTGCAGATGTTATCTAATGTTTACCTATCAACACCCTTACAGTACTGTACAAACTGTATCAACATTATTTTAAGGCCTTGTTCACACTAAATGCAGAGCAGATCTGCATGAGTTTCTGCACACGCATTGCAGTGGGTTGTGCCGCATTTTTTGCCGCGTTTTTGATGCGTTCCGGGCCGTTTTTGGTTAAAAAAAGGAAATGTAGTTTAAAATGGGCTTTCAGTGCGTTCCAGGGCGTTTGCATGTGTTCCAGAGCAGGTAAAATAGGGCCTGCTGCAGTTTTGTTACCTGCTCTGGACCTGCTCTGGAACGGAAGGCTGCGATGTGAACTGGAGCTAAAAATACCATTGGGATATATTAGGCGCAGTTTTGCTCCGGTCTGTAACTGCTCTGCTCTGCTCCTGGAACACGCTTTGTGTGAACAAGGCCTTAAATAGGGCTTGCTGCAGTTTTTTTACATGCTCTGGAACTGAACGCTGCGGTGTGAACTAGAGCCCAAAACACCATTGGAATACATTGGACGCAGTTTTGCTCCGCTCTGTAACTGCTCTGCTCCTGGAACGCGCTTGGTGTGAACAAGGCTTC
>NW_017307964.1:57667-65626 GCF_000935625.1 Nanorana parkeri | reverse complement strand
CTTGGTGTGAACAAGGCTTGAAGCCTTGTTCACACCAAGCGCGTTCCAGGAACAGAGCAGAGCAGTTACAGACCGGAGCAAAACTGTGTCCAATGTATTCCAATGGTATTTTGGGCTCTAGTTCACATCGCAGCCTTCCGTTCCAGAGCAGGTAAAAAAACTGCAGCAGGCCCTATTTTACCTGCTCCGGACCTGCCCTGGAACGCATGCAAACACATCAAAAATGCATGCAAACGCCCTGGAACGCACTGAAAGCTCATTTTAAACTAAAATGTTTAATTTTTTTAACCAAAAACGGCCCGGAATGCATCAAAAACACGGCAAAAAACGCGGCACAACCCACTGCACTGCGTGTGCAGAAACTCATGCAGATCTGCTCTGCATTTGGTGTGAACAAGGCCTTAATGCCAACTCAGAAAAAATATATAATAGCTGAATTTGAATTCTAAAATGCATATGCCAACTTAGCCTGACATATGAGAGAATTCGCTGTCCATTTTAAGAGTTCTAAAGTCAAAGTACCGTATTTTTCGCTCCATAAGACGCACTTTTTCCCCCTAAAAGGAGGGGGAAAATGTGCCTGCGTCTTATGGATCGAATCCAGACGCCCGAGACATGCAGTTTCAGGCGCCGGACGAGTAGTTTTTTGTACATTTAGCCCCGCTAAAGCAGAGCTAAATGTACAGTAAGAGCCAATGCTCGTTTAATACAAGTGATCTGATTATATCACTTGTATTAAAACTGAGCAGCGGCGACGGTGGAGAGAGCAGAGGAAGAATTGGACGTTCTTCATCTGCTCTGTGTGATCACTGAGACCGTGGCGCTGTAATCACAGCGCCACCTGTCTCAGCGGTCACTAACTGCAACTGTAGCTTCTGTCACAGAAGCTGTGACAGAAGCTACAGTCTGTCGAGTGCTCCATAAGGCGCACCGGACCTCCCTGCGTCCTATGGTCAGGTGCGTCTTATGGAACGCAAAATATGGTATATACTATCCTGTTGTAACATCAGCATTGTAATGGGAATACTCACTATAGTTGTTTTTGATAACGTAATCAAAGCTTACTTGAAAAAATCCCTTTTATGTAGTGAGTGCTTCCTGCCTCCCCAACAACTTCCTGGATTCCCAGTGTGCTTTGCATCTCTTTCCCTGCTGCTTGATGCGATTCAATCTTGATTTCTCAAGACTATCTCAGAAAGCAATGATAATGTTACAATGTGGGAACTTCAGACATTGAGATGTAGTTCAGAAGGAAGGCTTAATTAGAGTGGAAATATGCACAGGGCTGAGTGAAATTGTATCAGTGCATTGAGGAAGTACATCATGTGGACAACTTCAATAAGTAAGTTGACAAACATCTACATCCATATGGTTATTGGGAGGGGGACAGAACCTATGAAAATCAATATAGAAATACACATTTTTATTTTGTGAACACAGAAACCCTTTAATGCGTGGTAACATTTGCTCTAATATAAATAGGCCAAATGTTACAGTAAGCAATAGTTTCCTATTGAATTTCCTATTGCTGACGATTGCTGTTGAAAAAGAATTATTTAGGAAAATGTAGAAGGGAGATAGTTTTGAAAAGGGCACATGATTCCCTGAGAAATGGGCAGTGGATGTGTGGCAAAACACATCCATGGAATGGGTAGTGAATGTGCGGCAAATCTCAATGTTAAAGTGACACTAAACTCAGGAGCTTAAAAATTAATTAAGTACTTCAATTATTAACAAAAATGTACCTTATTTGTGTATCGCTCAGCTGCAGATCCTCAAATCATCTCTGAATTCCTACTTATGCTATCCTTCCTTCTGGAGTGTGGCTACTTTTGTTCCCCATGGTCTCTATGTGTGTGTTGTAAAGTAGCCATGACTCCAATCTCACTCCCATGATGGACTACAATCTCATGCTTAGTTCACTAATTTGATTTGAGATTGTAGTCTATATTGGGAATAAGCTTGGGCCATTGGCTACTTTACAACACACACAGGGACCATTGGGAACAAAAGTAGCCACCCTCCAGAAGGAAAGACAGTGTCAGCACAAGTTTAGAGATGATTTGAGGATGGACATCCAAGTGATATACAAATAAGCCACATTGTTGTTAATAGTTAAGGTACTTGAATGTATTTTTAAGATTTACCTCCTGAATTTAGTGTCACATTAACCTTTGCTGCTATCCTTGGGACTAGTGTTAATAGAATTACAGTGCAATAACATGTAGTAAGCACATCCAGCATCAGAACAAGTCATGATGCCAGTGTGTGCCCTTCCCATAGAACCCCCACTGCTAAGATAGATGGTGTTATGTCCACATGAACAGTGGCTAGGACAACACAAGGTGCAAAAATGACAGCCCATTAAAGGTTTCCTTCTTACAGTCCATGGAAAGTCAAACAAGATTGTGCAGGTTTGCAACATGGTTACACCTGTGCACTGTACAGCACATGCATTAGCAGCTACTGTATAAGCGTGTTGAAAAGCATGCATCAATGTGAATAAGCCCCTACAGTGATTATATCATAGAAATATGGGGGGCTACATGTCTGGCTGTGTCTGACTTTAGTATGTTTTAGTCATAGTGTCAGAGCAACCATACTCTAAATGAGTGCCAGAAAGCTGTCAGAACTACTCATCTCTATACTTGTCCAGGGTCAGTGACATTATTGTCAAAGCATTAAAAACTAGCATTCTCAAGGAGAGATGAGTAATGTCAACCTCCATTAATCTCTTATTGCTATATGTTACTTTTATTTTTTTTATTTATATTTATTTTTTGCACTTATTGTTATTGCTATTATATAGGGGGATAACAACGATATATCGCCTATATCTGCCAACGAGCACATATAGGCGATCGGCGGGCTATGGACCCGCTGATCGCCTATATGTGAAACACCCGGTAACGGGTGTGTGCAATGGTCGGGTCTTTTCTGCCCGTGCGTGCACGCTAGGGGGCGCGCGCGAGCAGAAAAAAATTGCCGTCTGGAGACGGCAACCCGCCAATGCAGCAGTGCCGTCCGTCTGTTTTTTTACTACGGGCGGACGGCAAGAGGTTAAAGAAGCCTGTACTGAGAGGAGTATGAAGCCATTTCTGACCATTTTCTGCCTGTCCTCTGGCTGACTTTGGCCTTGATACTTTTGGAGTCACTGACCCAGAACAAGTATGCATCTAATAAAATTATAAGAATTCCTGATCTCCATGTTTGGTTCAGGTTTATAAAAGTTTTAAAGCCTTTAAATCAGCATAACAGGCAGGCAACTAGTATTTTGAAATGGAGAGTTCAGTAGTGGCAGCCTACTTATTTCCTTGGAATTTAGCTTAAAGGAGAACTATGAGGTGAGTGCTTTTCACTCACCTCATAGTTCTAGCCGACCTGTGACAATGAGACTGTCACAGGTCGGCTCAGTAGATCGGGAGGTGAACGAACACATACCGGGTTCGATCACCTCTCGATCCTGTCACGGCTCTCTGCCGTGACAGGGGGAGGGGCTGCATTCCCCTCTCCTCGCTCCGATCTGCCAGCGCTGACTGGCGGAACGGACGGGGGAGGGGGCGGGTACAGCTGGCTCTGCCTCTAGATAGGCAGAGCCAGCTGTCACTCACGCAGCTGGGCGGATCCCGTCATCTAAGTCATGATCCGCTCCGGCTGCGGCGTCTCAGTATACCGCGAGCTGTAGCTCGCGGTATACTGAGCTTCGGGTAACGGGAGGACGCTAGTTTGTGTCCTCCCGTTACCCTAAGGAGAACTATGGGGAAAAACACTGACCCCATAGTTCTCCTTTAATGTGTTCTTGTGTTAATTTGATCCACCCATGTTTAGCTCCATTTTTAGTGCTTATTCAAGTGGAGGCAGGGTAGAGATGGGAGACTGAATATAGATTATTGATACAATTGAAGAAACATGTTCAGGCCGTAGGCATTTTAACGTGGCTTGTGAACTATGACAAATGAAAATAAAAGGATTCCTATGTTCCTCTCTTCAGGCTCATCATCAATTGATATCACAAAATAATCATACTATTTTTTTTCTATAATTTTAACCAAACTGGACTTTCAATACAGACAAAATGTATTGATTTTGCACAGTTTGATAACTCATGAAGTTGCCTGCTGATTTCTCCTTGGGTTGCCATTGATTATATAGCTGTTGTTGTGAGCTAGAGCTGTGCATGAAACAGCAGATCAGAGATACCTATCATTCAAACTGTCAGACAGAGAATCACTCAGCTGCCCATTTAACAGATTGTTTGACTGATGAATTGTCATTAAGACAGTTTCATAGAAAGGATTGCTCACTGGCTCTTTGCATTCTCCTTATTGATCTAGACATGGCGGAATTACCAGTCTAATTCCCTGATGTTAATTAATTAATACATCACTACAGTATTGTGGGGAAGATTCTCTTAGCCTATATTTACACAAACCTAGAGCGTACCTTGAAAAACATTTTGTTTATTCTGTAAATGGCTCAGAGACGATAGCCCTTTCTCTACAATGCTATCATGCCACAGCCCTAAGAAACTCTGAGGACACAGACATTACAGACAGTATTTTCAAGTTATGCCGCTATTTTGGGCATTCTGTGTTAAGATAAAGCAGAGTAAAGGTTAAAATGTGAGCTTTGATGAGCCTAGACGAGCGTTGGAATTGCTCTTTACCGCTTTCAGATATTTTCTGATCAGTCTGAACATCTCTGCCGTCATTGAGGGATCATCCTTTGAGCAATCCCACTGTACAGTATGTGTATGAAGTTAAAAAGGTGACTGAGTCTGGCTTCAGTGGCATCAGTAGTATCTACATTAGATGATGTTCACACTGTGCAAAGCCAAAGCTCATGTGAACCACTGTGTGCTGCTGTGAAAAATATACTTCTATTGAAATCTCATTCAAACTGCAGCACTCAGAATTTTGACTGTGCTACAGTGCTGCCACTGAAGTGTGAATGAGCACCATTCACATGAATGTGGTTTTTATGATGCTATTCCAATGCATTCATAAAGCATGGCTCATTAGACTACAGAGACTATTATCTAGTAAGTATATTTTGATGGCCAACTTTCGCTTGCCTGTAACATGCTGCAGTGTGTTTATCCTACTGTTTCAAATAGCACACATATATAAACATGTATACAGGTGCATTCAAACATTTTGTATATATTTAATGAGCAATCTGTTTAAACAATCATGGCCTCTAATAACGTAAAAGTATCCAGATAAATTTTACTTATTGCCAATAATCTTCAAGGAGTTCTAAAGTGACAACATATACTATCCTGTTATATCATCAGCATTGTAATGGGAATAATTGCTTACGATAATGCAAGCTTACTTGAAAAAAAAATCCCTTTTATATCGTGTATATATAAGCACATATACACTATATGCAACCTGTCATGCATTACTTCTAGTAAGTAATGAAATTGTTACACTGTTCAGATGTTAAGTTGTAGTTCAGAAGGCAGGCTCAGTGAGTTGTGATACAAGGATGTGTATATTCCCACGGATGAGTGAAATTGTGTCAGCACATTGAGGAAGTACATCATATGGGAAGTTTACAAACTTCTAGATCAGTACGGTTATTAGGAGTGGTATAGAACTTGAAAAATTCAATATAGAAACACACATTTATTTTTAGCTTTTGACCATAGGTACCCATTAATCAAACCCTTATTGTAGCTGCCCATGAGCCTGTATATAGTTAATAAGTGTAATAATATTATTCAGCACATTAATATTAATATTATTATTACTATTTTTGTTTCTATTTCACATGCCTACATTTTTTTAAAAGTTTTTTTTAAACAGTCTGCTTTGGATTAAACTAAGCATTTAATGTGACTGAGGTCAGGATTCTGCCATTCTTCCAGAAAATAAAAAATAAAATATTATTATTATTTTTTTTTTCCATTCGATTTGCTCTTGCTACATGATTCATCTTTGTTTGAGTTTTGATCACAGAAAGATGCGCTGACATTTTAAGATAGGTTTTCTTGATATAACTTGAAATGTATTGGCCAGTCGAAGAATGCAAGCTGTTCAAATCATTGGGCAGCATTCCTATACTTTGCTACTCTTACCACCATTCTTTACAGTTGAGATTATGTTTTGGCATGCATTGTTTTGTTTTCACCAACTTTCATAGTACACTTATTGCTAAAGAGAATGGCACTGCTACAGTAATAGGACTGATGAAGGCCCACATCTTTTTGCTGCCGTATTGCACTTAAGTTGAATACGTTTGCCAAGAATATTTGTTTATTTTGTTATATGGCAGGTCAAACCCACACCTAAATTGTTAGGAACAACTGACACATTAAATAAAATAGATGTTTGCAATTACTCATATTTTAAGATGCCTTAAAACTTTGCATTCCTTTTCCGTTAATAACTATGATTCCTTTACCGTAAAACTCAGGGGAAAATTGTTCTTAACATTGCAGTTTGGCTTCCTGTGCACTGCAAGAGTTAAGTGCTTGTTTTTGTCTAGGTTAAAAAATAACAAAGTTACACTCACTCAATCCTCACAGCCAGCTTGCGCTTAAACCGGTCCCTGGACCGTTTCTCCCCTCTGCTGCTGTGGTCTAAGGTCCTTGTGAGTCATCACGTTCTATATGTAGTGTATAGGATGCCCTATACAAAGACACAGAGGGACATACCATTGATGCAGCAGAGCAGGAAACAGGCGGAAAAGAGTAGCCCCAATGCAAGCATTAAGAAAAATTGTCCCCGAAGTTCTGCTATAATTGTTATTACTGTAAAATGTTTTTATTGCACCAACAGTTTGAGCAGCGTTTTACAAGCAAAGTGAGACAGTACAATTACAATACAATAAAATACAAGGTTAGGAGAGCCCTGCTCATGAGAGCTTACAATCTAATGGCATGTATACAAAAAATATATGCCAGTGTACTATCTTGTGTTTGCCATTCATGCAAAGACCCAGGAAATTGAGTTTCACAAACTTGTTCTTACTGCAAGTGAGAAAAGCATATCTCATGATCCATTGCATTTGTAACTATCAGGCATGCAATCCCTAAGTGTTCAATTACAAATCCAGCTGTGCTATAAAAAATGGAAAAGAGGAGCATCCTTGCAGACAAGTATTTTACACAAGGTGGAAGGTGGAAAACCTGTTAGCAGTTTATTTAAGAAATCTAAATAGAAGACAGGCTCCCAACTGAGAATGCTCCCTCTGCACGGGAAAGGTAATACTTGGAGGAATCAGCCATAGAAGAAAAGGGAGACAAATAAGAAAAAAAGTTACAGTGTATACCACATCTGCAAACATGATTACATTTGTGCTGTTTTTTAATCTGAAATCATACTCAAAATCATATGCTTTGAAGATACACACTCACATACATAATTAATTCAAGTGTTCTGACATGGTATTTTTTACAGGTTATTGAAAGTAAAAGGACAATTGCATTCATAGGAGAGGTGGCATTTGTAATGGAAGATGCTCAACCAAAAATCCTTGCATTTGGGCATGAGGATTTTGTATCCCTTTGTATTCTGTTTATTTATTCCATTTTTGTAAAATACATGAAAAGCACCTCTTGCTCTACAGTTGTTATTGGACCGCAGCTATCAGCATGCACAAAAGTCAGCTAGATCGTGTTCATGCAAACCACATTCTAATCTTTCCATTTCTAAACCCCAGAAAGTAAATAAAATGTAAGCAACATTTCTTCTGAATATGGTAACTTGGACAGAAGAAGGCTGTGTTCTCTTCATAGCACCTTTTAATTATTATTCTGTGTAATCAGAATGCATCTGCAAGGCAAAGGAATAGGTTTTGTTAATGTTATTCTCATTCTCTTGATGGTAACTTCAAAAAGACCTGTTTGTTCTTCAGAAGCTTGTAACGTGAGAACGCTTTAGAAGGCTTATGTTTCATCATGAGTCAGGGTTTTTTTATTTTTTTATTATTAAACTTATATTACAGTTT
>NW_017307964.1:29007-57648 GCF_000935625.1 Nanorana parkeri | reverse complement strand
TTCACAGGCATGGTTTTTTTATTTTGCTTTTTTAATATTAAATAATTGTAAATATGTTATGATCATTGGTGCTCAATTTTTAAGGTTGTGTGCAGCTATGATGAGTGTCTGTGTGTATTAGTGTAAAATAAGGAGGTATTGGAATGTGGTTCAGAGTTCTTCCCAGCAAGGTCCCAATCTGGTCAGCATACTGGGATCATCATGGGCGACAGCATTAATGTGGACCAAAGCATTGTACTCTGCTGAAGATCTGTCTATATCGATCTATTAGTTTAATATACTGTAGCCCTTATACACTGTACAATCAACATGTTTTTGCAGTGCATGCCAAATGCTCTGTTTTTGCACACTGTCCATTTAGAATGGTTGTTTCTACCACATTCTGCTGTTTTGGGGGGCTCATGCTGGTATCCTACTTCTCAAGGTTGGTATGTCATCTTCAGCCTTACTTTTTGTGGACATGCACCCTTGCCACCTACTGAAATTTCTGGTGAGCTGTAACAGAAGCACAAGGCACATCTTTTAAAACCTGATTGGCTTGTACACCTATAGTTTTGGGGGGGAAAATATAATACAATGAAGGAGAAATGGCCAGTAGGCACTGCATTGTTTTTACTTGATAGTATATTTTAGGATAGTGAGGAAAAGCTGGAACAGGAGATGGGGCTTAATGACACATCACCTTCTGTTCGATTAAGAACCATCCCAAATAACCAACTAATCACTTTGTACAATGCACCCTATGACAGGAGGAATTATTTGTTGTCATAGTAATATTCTAAGTCAGTGCTGAGCAATACCAGGTTGCCCGGTTGACATGGCGGCAGAGAGAACTCTGTTATGATTGGGTCATTGAGAGGTATTGCTGATGGGAAGGCAGGCACTGAAATTATGGGGCAGTTAATAGGTACTGCAGGCACTGCCTCTTTGCCCCTGCTCCTTCTCCTGTGCCCCAGAGCCCCACAGACTTAGCCGAGAGACAGCAGGAGGGACCCAGTTCCTCTACAGTGGTGAAGTCACGGGCTGTAGACTTGAGGGGGGAGAGGCAGGCTGACATCAAGCCACGGTAGCAGTGGCACCAAGGCAGTAGAGGAGATGACAATGTAACAGCTAACATTTTCTTTGCACTCAATGCCACTGCGGCTGAACAGTAAAGTAGGAGATTCCAGGAGGTGACAGTGGGGCTAGTCCCCTGGCTGCTGGGATACCTGAGCAGTAGGTAAAAGACAAGTGCCAATTTGTGGCCCACTGTAGTGGTGTCAGGTATGAGGGTGGAGGGCCAATCAGGAAGGACATATAGGGCACAAATGCTGTTAGTATTCCTCCATGCCTCTCTGGATGCCATGGGTAGCTATAGTAAGTGGAAGGGCTACACTTGTGTCACTAACAACAAGCTGATGTGCGGGGTATTTCCTTGGTGCAGGCTGGCATGTGACTGATGGACCAATCAATGGGGTTGCAGTGATCTATTGTGGGGGGGAGCACCATGCCATGAGCTGTGTCCTCATCACATGCGTGCCCTTCCTTTCCTTTTGCTTCTGGCCAGTCCTGCACTATTCAGAATTAGACCAACAGAGGCAGAGACAACAAAGAAAGTCTCACAATATCACTGTGCTTTTTCAGACCCACATGAAATCTGATTAACCAATCCAGAGCTGAGCAGTGACGCTGAGACAAGTGCAGTGGCTGCTGGGGGTGGGATCTCAGCTACAAAACATGGTCACACATACAGTCACTCATGCATAGTTATACCCGGGGTGGGGGGCACACTTTGGCATAAAGGTGTCCACATACCTTGCGATAATCGTATGATAATCGCAGGAAATCCCGCGATCGTACGATTATCGCAAGGTGTGTGGAAGGCGTGCGACCTGTCCTACTGTAAGGTCGCACGACTTTTATCTTATGAACATGTTTGAAAACCCGCCAAGAATCGTACGATTGTTGGTGAGTGTGTGGCATGTTCGTAAGATAAAAGCTGCACGGGCCGGTGTGCGCAAACGCACACTGCCCGTTTAGCATTGCGGTCATCGGAAGTACAATCTGCCTGTCCAAAGATTACCTTACAACCATCGCAAGACAAAAGTCTTGCGATGGTTGTAAGGTGTGTGCCCAGGATAAGACAGGTTTTTAATACAGTCACATCAGCTGCTACATTCTTTAGCAGTGGTGGCTTTACGATAGTCCCAGATTTTCAGTGGCACCTCCCCAATAGAAATAGCTATATCAGCATATTACAGGAAACAAGTGAACCTACCAAAATTAACAGAGCACATGTTTTCCTTTTAACTCTTTCTCAACGACATAGCTTGCAGCGATATATACAGTATATATAATCTTCTGCTGTTTCCATAGTGCCGGCTCCTAGGTTTTTAAAGTTGGCTCCTAGTTCTGGGGGAGATTTGTCCAGGCATGTTCTAAGGTAAAGTTAAATACCAACTAAGCCTTTCACTTGAAATCATTTTCAGAGGGATATCAGCAATTGCAACCTAATGTAGTTCATGGCAAGTGCACTTTCAATGTGAAACCACCAAAATACATAAACCCCTTGAAAATGTAACAGAGTGCAATATCTACAGTATTCTGGCAGAATCACCCATACCTCTTTGTATTAGTACCTAACAAATGTCAAACATTCTTTAGATTTAGTGTACAAGGGGAGACCAAACCTACTGCTGGATGGCTTATATTTATTTTGAGATTTTCTCTTGTAAGGCTTGTATCACAATATATAGGAAGCAAAAAAAAGCAAATCGCCATAAAGAATGTTTTTATTTCTAATGCGTTCGAACACAATTGACCTTATAGAAATATAATTATATTACTGTTCCCTTTTTTTTTTGTCTGCTCTGCTTTGAAATAATATTTTAAAGCAGATCGGAGACACCTAAACCTGAAATAAAACCTAATTTTAAAAGGCATTTTATAGCAAGGCCAACAGAAGCAAGTAGGAGAATACTAGTTTGCAGCCCAACTCAAACCTCAAAATTATTACTGTAATGCAAACAGGCTGCATATGTAGTATATAAACTTATCTTATTTTTACTCTTTCTTTTACCTAGTAAGAGTTGAAATACATTGTGCAGAAATCTGAAGAGTCGAACTGTGGCTGTCTTAGCAGCTACCCAACTTTCCCACGGGTGACACCCCCCCCCCAACAGTCCTCGAATCTCAACAGCACTGCTCAGGTAGTGGGAGCGCCTTTGTCTGGGGCACTATTTGTGGGGCAGGGCTTGTGACGGGAAGAGCTGGACTGCTGCCTTACGTGAGAGAGCAGCGGTCTGAATGCAGCACAGAATATTTTAATTCTTGGTGCAGCACTAACTAGTTACATAAAGAATAAAAGAAGATCACATTTACTAGTGCATATGCATTTTTACTGCATTGTAGTAAGATATTAAGAGGGTTCAACTGGGACTTAATAAAGTGGTATGTTGCAAGGTTGCAGCAGAATAGCTGCTTTTACCATCCCAGCATTATGTTTTTTTTTTGTGTGGTGTCTTTCAGAAACGTTACATGTCTCTTTCCTATAAAGTCTCATTATTGACCCATCCTCTGAATTAATCAACACTTGTTACACAAAGGAAAAAAAAATTAATCTATCCCATAAAAAAAAAAAAACAGAACTCCTTAGCTGTTGATAAATGATCTCCTTGGTTTTAAACCCACAAAAGGAAGTTTTCATGCATAAAGCTATACTTAGTAATCAATTTAATGAACAAATTAATTTGGCTTCTTGTAATGAAGTGCTTAATTAACATCCATTGTCCTTTAGTGAGATTGGTATTCCTGTAAAGCCTGCCCTACCACATTCAGCAACCACTGTCAATGTATAAAACACATATAATATACTAAATGTACAATTTTGTGAATATTTTCTAAACAAAAATAAATACATTTTTCTTTGCTTGGGTAGAAAAAAATCCAAACATTTTCTAAATGTCTGATATCAATTGTAGACTTAAATGCCCTTGATTATTACAAATACATGTGGTAGCAAAGTGTAGCTCTGCTTTTAAGCTGTTAAGAAGAACATAAAATGATTATAGCTTGCAGTAATTGTTATTACGGGTTGGAGATGTTTCCTGAGGGATCAAGCAATCTTCTGCACTTTTCTTAAAACTGACCCTCTCACCTTGAAAAAGCAGACATGAAGGAGAGCTGCAAATACAGGACCACTGTCAGGTCAGCCTGCCGTGGCTCTGACAGGTCTCTGATATAAAACCCAATTTACTGTATAAGAAGCACATCCATTATCCTCCTGCTTTTAAAATAGAACATACATCAGCAAAATGATAAAAGTGTTTAAGAATTATGAAAGTCAAGGACTATGTCATATTGGAAAGTTTTTTTGCTTATTACCGATTCAAATTACGCTAAACCTTAATAACATTCTTCTTTCTTCATATTTCATGCAAGTGCTTAGCAGCACAGAAAATGAATTGCTCATTCAAATTTATCCTGCAACAGCCATTAGTTTAAATATATTGCTGTTGGTTCCTTCCCGCAGAATATAAAAACAGTTCACTCATATGTTATAAATATGCTACTTAATTATGTTTTGTTTTATATGGTGTTTTATCTAGGGAGGTTTTACAGGATATTTGCTTGCCTGGATGTTCTAATAAATTGTGTTTAGATTTATCTACATGTTTATATGGGGCAAGAGGCATCTTTGTGATTTATATTGGATATTTATATGCAGTCATTTTATGAAGTCAAATGAGATAAAGGTACATAGCCAGTGCACTCGATGGTTCAAACTAAAGCTTTTAAACTATTGGTCTAACATGACTTAATTTGCATTTGCATGAATCGAGGATTTCCATCATGCTGGATTTATCACCTTAACAAAGGACTGATGCAGATGCCTGCCATATAAGTGAACAGTTTCTTCATGTTATATGAGTAATGTCCCCTTTCGTCAGGGGTAGCCAAACTTCAGCCCTCCAGCTGTGGTAAAACTAAAAATCCCATCATTCATCTGCCTCTGGAAGTCATGCCTGCGGCTGTCAGAGTCTTGCAGTGCCTAATGGGATTTGTAGTTTCCCCACAGCTGGAGGGCCGACATTTGACTAACCCTGCCTTACATGTTGTTATTAAGGAGTTTTTTAAATCTTTGTTTTGTCCACAGCATCCATCATGTACTAAAAAAACAAGAAAAACCAACAGAATAAGAATATAGCTGGCTGTTCTTGGCATTGGTTCTAACTTCTATATAGCATCCCTCATGTAACTGTTTCATTGTTTTTGGAGGATGTTGAGGTCAAATGCTTTGGATACTGATCAGATTTAATATCGCCATACAAAAGCTCATACAGGGATGACAGTTTGGCGATTGTACCTAAGGACAATAATCTAACAGATGTAAACAGAACAGGATCATGTGCAAGCAAACTAGGCAGGAACATAGGGCCTGATGGACCTTAAACACCCTACTACAAACCAGGGGAATAGTGCAATTTATCAAAGCTGTGCAGCTGCCTGTCACTTCACAAGGGAATATCCTCTTGTAGGCCAGTGGTTCTCAACCTTAGTGAGGCCAGGGCATGGTAATATTCTTTCAAAACCTTAATTCTCCATCAATAAAGGCCCATTTACTTTTTGTGGTGTGTGAACGCACCTGCGTTGACACTCATTAAGTTGCACATTAATGTATGTTGAGTTAAGGTAGACCATCCAAAATGAATGTCAACATGTGCCTAAAACCACATTACTATGTGTTGCCATGCGTTGTGACACACTACAATGCAGGTGTTTTGCTTTAGTGCATTGGGGTACCATTCAAAATTAATGACACAGCAACAAATATTGTTACTGCAACACAGAAGTGTAAATTCTGCCTAAAAAAAAGTTTATTTGTTAGAATACACGTTACTGTGTTTATGGCAACAACTTCTGCAGTATACAATTGCAGAATCTGGAAAGCTAGAATGCAAAAACAAAATAAACCACAAAGGGCCAAAAGCGTAAAGGAAGAGACAGACTTGACTTCAGATAATGAACGTGCTTTTCAATCCAAAAGCTGCACCACATCTTTGCAAGCATGGTGTGTTGATTCAGGAGCTACGAGTCACATGACAAAAGACAGAAATGTCTTCATTAATCTTGACCAGAATAAAACAGAAAATTACAACCGCTAAAGACAAATAATGGAATCAGCAGGGATAGGAGACGGTTTTCTTTATTGTCCTCTATCCCAGAGTGTCACCAGAAAAATACCTGTGAAAAATGTTTTGTATGTGCCTGCTCTTGAAACCAATCTTTTGTCAGTAAAGAAGCTCACAAAACAAGGAAACGTAGTGACTTTTTAGAGTGACAATTGTGCCATCACAAAAGGTGATCCCTTGTTGGCAAAGGCTAAAGTCACAGATGAACTGTATCAGCTGAACTGCAGTGAAATGGTTAATACTGCCAAAGAGGGGGAACATTTAAACTGCATCCACACTTGGCACAGGCGACTTGGTCACAGAAATCCTGAAATAATAATGAAAATAGTTCAGAATGACTACGCAAGTGGAATAAGTATTAACCCATGTGATGAAACCATGAAATGTACCAGCTGCATTAAAGGAAAAATTACACGAAAGGCTTTTCCAAAGCAGAGCTCAAAAACCTCTGACAGGGGTGTGGAATTCCTGTCGCCCGACGCCCGGGACATACAGTTTCGGGCGCTGGGCGAGTAGTTTTTTTGTACATTTAGCCCTGCTCCAGGAAAGGGGGACCCTGGCCAGGGCACATGAGCTCACTGTAGAGCAGACAAAGAATGTCCGTTCTTCGTCTGCTCTGTAATCACAGTGCCACCTGTCTCAGCTGTCAGGAACTACACAGAACAGCTGTTCTGTGTTGGAGGGCAGGTTCCATAAAGAGAACCTGTCAACCCCAAACTATTACATAGGTGATTTTAAACCCCTTTGTGATAGGAATAGAATTACGTGGGGGGGGGGAATTAAAAAAATTATAAATTAAAAAAAAGTTGTATAAAATATATAAAAATAAATAAAAGTGATAAAGTAACACATTAAATAAAAAAATAAAACCAACCCCGTTGCCCCCGCCATTTGCATGCAAATAAACACACACGTAGGACATTGTGTGTGTGCGTTGGGTGCTGCCGCCATTCCACTGTGTGCGATATTGTTGTAGCCAAGCAGCAGAACTTTATTGCACAATACGCAATAAAGGGTAAGTTCACTTTCCTAGGTAATATGGGAAAATGGAATTACCCAATCAAATCTGGCCCCAACTCTCCCAAACCCCCACCCGTTGGCTATACTTACCTTTTAGTGAACAGTCTTTACCCTCCGCCAATACCCTGTACTGTCTAGCGCAGTCCTGCCTATACATTTTGAATTTTGCTTGCAAATTGCAAGCACTCATTGGTTAGTGTGGTCAGGTGGCCACGCTGACCAATGAGAAGCGCTATGTAGCACAGTCAAATACAGTTTTGATTAGGGATGCCCCGATACAGAGTATTTGGGCGGGTACTTGTATTGCCCAAATGCTCTTGTACCTTCTCCAATACTGGAAATTCCGGTCAGAGGAAATCTTCAGTGCCGTAGCGGAACATGGAGCCAGCTTCCTGTGCAATCAGGAAGCAGGGCAGCGACTAATGACCCACCTCCCAGTTTCCTGATTGGCCTGGAAGCCAGCTCCTTGCTGATTGGCCAGGAAACAGGCTTCCCAGCCATTCACAATCAAGCCAGCCAAACAACATGGAGTCGGCTTCCCCAGCAATCAGGAAGCCGGGTAGCATCTCATTACCTGCTGCCCAGCTTCCTGATTGCCCAGGAAGCCTGCTCCATGCCAATGGAAGCACCAATACTCAGTGAGTACCAAAAGCAAAATATCGGTACTCATACTCGATACCCAAAAAACGGCATCCCTAGTTTTAACTAAAACTATTTTTTTTGTATTGGGACAGGTAGATTGTCATGAGGGAAAAGTAGATTCGGCACCCGCTTTAGCCCTTGGACAAGTAGTTTAAAAAAAAAATTCCACACCCCGTCTGGATTTATTTCATTCAGATCTATGCGGTCCAATGGAAGAATTAACTCCAGGAAAGAAAAGGTATTGTCTCGCTTTTATTGATGATTACTCCAGATATACTACATTGTATCTGCTACACAACAAAAGTGAAGTACCAGAGAAACTTGAACAGTTTTTGGCTCAAGTAAGTAACAAATTTGGTAAAATGCCTAAAACCTTGCGGATAGACAATGGAAGCAAATAGACAAGGGGCAACAAATAGACAATTCTCAGAAAGCACAGGATAATGTTTCAAACTACTTTGCCATACAACCCAGAGCAAAACAGGGTTGCAGAGAGAATTAACCGTACTCTATGTGAGAGTGGGAGGAGCATGATGGTAGCAGACCTGCCTACCACATACTGGGGAGAGGCAATTATGACTGCATGCTATATCCAGAACCGGCTACCAGGTAAATCAACTGAGAAAACACCATATGAACATTATACACACACATGTAACTATGGGGTCATTCGCGAAGCAGCCGAAGGATCTAGCCGTAGCTTTGGCCGATCCTTCGGCTAGCTTTGGCCCCAGGACCCCTTCGGTTCAGTAGAACTGAAGGGCTGCTGTACGGACTATGAAATATAGCCCATACAGCTCCTGAACTTGCTTTGACAACAGCAGAACCGCCGGCCAATAGAAAACTGTTGGGCGGAGCTAGCTGTCACTGCTAGCTCCGCACAATCGTTTTCTATTTTTATTTTTCTACTTTTTAAACTATTTTTCTGTTCTGCTCGGTCCCACAGAGAGACCGAGCAGAACAGCCGAGCTGAATGCCGCTGTTTGGCATATATAAGAATAGACCGAACAGCAGCGAGTAGCCTGTCGGAGGTTTGGCTTAGCCGATCCAGGTGTTGGATCGGCTGAGTCAAACTCCTTCTGCACTTCGGGTCGTTCGACCCAAAGCCATCCGATGCATGGCTGATTTCAGCAGATATACGGCTAAAATCAGCCATACCAGACTGAAGTGAATAGCCGAACAGCATTCGGATCACTTCGCTTTAGGTCGGTCATTCACTCGGCTGCCTACGGCAGCGTAGTGAATAGACCCCTATGTAACTATGGAATGGAAGAGCACCAGACTTAAAGCAAGATCCCTCAGTCAGGAAGTCCATAAGAAGCAACAAAGGCACCCCAGCAAATCGTCTATCTTATGTTGCTTGTGAAGCATTAAAGCCAGAGCCAGATTCATGGGATGAGATGCAAAGACTTCAAACCCATGAGAAACAAAAGTGGATCAGAGCTGCTGATGAAGAGATGACAAATCTTGATGAACTGCAGACATGGACACTTTCAGAGCTACCTCAAGATAAGCGTGCAATCTGATGCAAATGGGTTTTTAAAGCCAAGTGCAACTCTGAGGCCCCATTCACACTGAGCGACATGAAAATCGCGTGATTTTCCGTGCGATTCTATATGAGCGATATTGAGCGACTTTTTCATATTGGGCTGTATGCAATCAGGAGCAAAAGCGCTCGAAATCGCTCGAAAATAGGGTAAATCGCTCGAAATGTAGGAGCGACAAGCTACAGCGACGAGCTACAAGCGATATTGAGCGGCGAGATGTGAACAGCTCAATTGAAATGGATTGGAGAAGCTACATAGAGCGATATCCCGTGGAAATATGAGCGATATCGTTGCAAAAATCGCTCGATAAATCGTTCAGTGTGAATGGGGCCTTAAGGCAAGATCTGTAAGTACAAGTCACAGTTAGTGGCAAAAGCGTATTTAAAAAAATATGGTGAGGATGATGATGCTACTTGTACTTTCAGAACACTGTTGAGAGTGGCAAGTTCTAGGAAAATGGTTGTCAAGCACCATGATGTCACAACAGTCTTTTTCAATGGTGATATCAAAGAAGAAATATATATGGCACAGCCAGAAGGATATATAAAAAATGGAGAAGAGCATCTTGTGTGCAAGTTACAGAAATCCCTCTATGGTCTCAAGCAATCGGCTCGAGCATGGAATCTAAAACTAAACAAAGTCTTGCTAAATGACGTATTAAGTTAACTGAAATGCTTAACCAACATTTTGAGACTAAAGACCTTGGAGAAGTGATATATTACCTAGGGATTCATGTACAGCGTGATGAGGATGGCAGCTTCATATTGAGTCAAAAATCTAAAATTGAGGCAATGCTTCATCAGTTTAGCATGACTGAAGCCAAAGGAGTGACCACTCCCATGGACATAGCATATCTAAAGATGAATGGGGATGGGAGACTTCTCCCTACTAATGAACAGTACAGACAAACAGTGGCAGCATTGCTATATATTGCAACCACTACACTTCCAGACATTGCAGGATCCAAATCCCTTCTTTGAAGATGCGTGAGTGACCCACGTCAAAGTGACTGGACATCAATCAAAAGAGTCATGAGATATCTGAAACAAACAAAAGACTTGAATCTGAAGCTGTCTGCAAATGGTGAATTGAACCTTATAGGATATGTGGACGCTGATTGGGCAGGTGACCCAAATACTCGCAAACCTACAAGTGGTTATCTGTTCAAATTAGGAAATAGTCCCATATCTTGGTCCAGCAAGAAGCAAATCTCAGTAGCTTTGTCTACTACAGAGGCAGAATAAAAAAATTGCTTCTGCCTATGCCAGTCAAGAAGTTGTGTGGTTAGGTCAATTGCTTGAAGATCTTGGAGAACCAATGTCCCAACCTACAGTCTTACATGAGGACAATCAAGGCTGCTACCAGTGAGAAGATCAACACAAGGACCAAACATATTGATGTCAGACATCATTACATTCATGACTTAGTTGAACAAAAAGTTATTGAGCTTGCATATTGTGAGACTCATAATTCTGATAATTCCTTCCTGTTTTCCAAGCCATGAGCAGCATGCATATCAGACTGTGTGCTTGTGTTTCTGTGAGTCTGTGCAAGAAGTTCCAACATTATTTTCATATAATAAAAGTATGGGAATGCAAAATATGCATTTCCATACTGTTGCTGAATGACTGTAAACTTTTTTCACCTGCCCAATCCCTACTAGATATGCCTTATAACCTTTAGACAAACCTAACAGGCACTAGGTAGGTGATATACGGTATCTGTCCTGCTGCAGATCATGTTAGACTGTTTGGTGTGTGTTAATCCTCTCACCCATGCTGCCACTAACTCCCTGGTTTCCGTGCCACTCTGGCCATGTGACAGCCAGGGGAGATCTCTTTGTTACTATTGGTGGAAAGGGGACGTTCATTGTGTGGTGGCCATTCCCTATATCCTTGTGGATGCTACCCCTGAGATCTCCCTATAATTTCACTTTTGAGGCATCAATAGTCATTTGCATCAGACAAGCATGCAATTTTCCAGTTCACCACTAGAGGCCAGTGGTCTCGGATAGTGTCCTCTACATACACTATCACATACACATCCAATATTTTATTTTAAATCAGGAGGATAATGGATGTGTTTCTTATACAGTAATTGGGAGAGGGTCAATTTTAAGAAAAGTGCAGAAGATGTTAGATCAGCTCAGGGCTATGAACTGCTGTCATGCACAGTCCAACCACCTGAGTCTCTGGACGTGGTAAGACTCTGCCTCCCAGCCTCAGAGCAGAACCGATTGGTTAACTGGACACATACCTCCTTCCTCTTTGCTCTCAGGAATGTGGAGCATGCAGGGCATCTGGGCTGACAGCGGGCCAGCACGCCGATCAGAGGATTATTAACCCCTAGATCAAAGATATCATTGTCTAATAAGCCTATTATATGTATGAAACTTGCACAAGATGAAAATTATAGAGATTCTTCTTTTTTTTATATTATGCTTGATCAGTAATAGTTTGCAGATACCTGCAAACACAAAATCTACCCTTTTGGTCCCTACTTGAAGACCATTTTGCTGCATCAGAAACAAGATAAGGAGCTGATTTATCAAGTCTGTTAACATAAGTAATATGTTAGTAATACACATTCATTACTAAATAGTAACACTAGCAAAAGGATGTTGCAAAGTCAACTTAAACATTATTCTGGAGCATAAAACCTTTTTAATCATTTAGGTACATTAAAATCACTGGTTAGAGTGAAGCATGTACAAAAATCACATATTTAAAATCCAAAACTATAGATAAATGTCAAATTACAATGTCAATTGCATTCACTTTCCTTTTCTTCTGAAAGCAGTTTTTCTTTTCAGCTAAGTAATGTTGGCAATGGAGCGAAATCAATATAAGAATGAAAGTACATTTAATGTATTTGCAATAGTAAAAAAGCAAAGGCTTAGTAAATTGAGTCATACAGCACAAGGAGAAAATGCCAACTTTTAAGGACAATAAATAATACTTGTGCTTTTAATTACATTTATTGCTTTGAAAATGATCCATGTGAGAGGCAGAAAAAGGAAAGCTTAGCTTGTACTTTAGACAAAAATGTATTTACTTCCTTTGATTCACTTCTTGCTTCCTTGACCTTTATGTTTATGTTTCTGTGCAATAGAAACTGTAGCTAAAAAAAAAAAAAAATACGTTTATGGATTTATGGCCACTGTCTACCTTTTGTTTGCCGTCAGCCTCTGCAGTAGTTCTATCAGTGTCCCGCTACACTGCTTCACCCATTGTGAGTGTATAAAATAATAGACTACTAAAGCTGTACAAGTGAGAGGTTATAGACATGTTTTGGTCATTCATCCCTACAACGAGTACTGGTACCGTACTCTTATTGTCACATTGAGTTCACATTTCAGATGGAATGTAAAGGATTGTGGACTAAATGTAGTATAGATTTCAAATATATATATTTTTTTTTACTCAGCTAATTTTTGTTGCCCTAGGTCCTCCCATTTTTGATAAGGGAATATCAATATTAGTTCACAGTTTATATATAACACATTGCTTTAAAGGAGACCTATAGCGAAAGAGCCACAGAAGTTGTCATTGCTGGCCTAAAAAAAGCATTTTGGTCCAAGGCCTTTAATATGTTCCACGCCAGTGATCATGGGGAAGCATGTAGCAGATGAACTCCAACCTTGTATATTGCATATTTGTTCCAAGTCAATGACTTATGAAGTATCAAAGCTGTTGGAACAACATGATAGGAAGGAAACTAGCATTACTGTGAGTGCCCATGTTACAATGTATATAATAATCTGTACTCTCTCATAGATATAACATGATTAAAACAAAACAGTAGTACAAGTTCTCAAGGGTATAACAATTGATGTAGGCCATATGTATGATCATTATTATCATTATTTTCATTAATGAGTACCAATGCCAGCTGAAAATAACTTAACATGTCTAAAAAAAGAAATTGTCAAGAAAATTGACACGCAAATTATAGCTGTGTGTTTCGGGATCACTGGATGACAGACAAAATGGAGCATACCATGCAGCCGGTAGACATTTCATCATTTAACTTTCAATGTCAACCTTTAAATTACGAAACAAAAAAAACACCAAGGGAATTTGTTCCTACTCTCTAAATAGTTCAGGAAACTTTTAAAAGTAATTCCTTACTATAGTAACTTGGCTTAAGATAGCTGTCCCAATAGCTACCGTATATACAAATTCATACCCTTTACAATGGATAGATATTTTAAATTAGCCACGCAGTGCAGTGCAGGAGCGCATTCCACGAAGGATCCCTACAGTATTGATGGCATCTATCCGGCTGCGGAAGTGACGGGTGGCTCTGGCTCTAGGGAGCCGTGTAGGCTCCCTCCCATGTCTGTCCCTTCAGTGAATGCTGTGACAGCTGCAGTGTCCCATGCTGGCTTTTAAGCATCGGGAAGAGTATGTTTTACTCTTCTCGCACTTCTTTAAGCACAATTAACATTTCTTAGGGAAAGGATGAGCTCAGGGTTTGGACCAGTTTGAACCTAAGCTCACCCGAATCTGGATGGATCTCTTTCCAAACACAAAAGGGAATTTCCCGACCACATCTTGACATAAGCAAAGGGGCGGGATGCAGTGACCTTGAATGGCTACATGCCTATATTTGGTAAATACATTGGCCATGTGTGGCCATATAAGGTAAATTACATCAGCACAAGCATCCCCCTTTGTTTACATGCAGCTGTGGGGTGGGGAATGCCCAGCCCACAGTTGATTGGTTGGAAGTGTGCCCATGGCAGTTCCTCGTTCATAGCAGCTGAGGTTTTGGCTTTCTTTCCAATCAGGAAGCCAGGCTGTGGGTTATGATCCGCCTCCTGGCTTCCTGATTGGCTAGGAAGCCGGCTTCACGAGTTGCTAAGCAGCCAGGCTTCCTAACCAATCAGAAATCCAGGTGGCACATAATGACCCCCCTCCCGGCTTCCTGATTGGTCAGGCTGCCTAGGTTCTTTCGCTAGAACACCGGCTTCACAAGCAATCAGGAAGCCAGGCAACGGGTCATGATCCACCACCCGACTTCCTGATAATCGGGGCACAATCCACCAGTACTCGGTATCAACAAGTATCGGAAAAAAATATTGGTACTCGTACTCGATACTAAAAAAACGGTATTGGTGCATCCCTACTATGTAGTATATTTTGGAAATTGTATATTTCATTAGCACATGTGTGTCCACCTATAGAAAGATCAATGGTGTAATATGTTCTGTTGTTTTTGAAAAGTCACTATTGTTCAGATGATGCTCAGTGCCTTGTTGCTGTCAGTGTTTACTGTCACATGTATGTACATATTCTTTATATTTGTGACATACATCATCATTAATATAAGTAAATAAATAAATATACAAAGTTATACATAGACACTTGCATGTCAAGCTAGAATACAGGATGTGATATATTCCTTCTGATGGTGTTGTCAACCGCCAGTTGCATCCTGTGGGAAAAGTGAGCACACAATGGATGCTGTGGGTGGTGAGAAAGATTATTGAATTATGACAAGTAAATAGAATGAGAAGATTAATAGAAGGAGACAAGCTTTGGAAAGGTACAAGTGATAGATAGCACAGTTCTTTTATTACAGCCGAAACACACTGCATCTTGCTCTGACGTTCTATAAATCCAATGTACGGTACGATACATGTGCAGTGAGATGAATGACATTATAAAATCGTGATTAGAACCTCAACAAGTACACCTTTGTGTTTGGTTAATAAGCTGCTTCAGTCGTATAAGTAGTTTGCTTGCCTAAAATAAAATGCATATGTTTACCTTATGTTTTAGGGCAAGACATATTGAAACTAAAAATATCTCCTGATAAAGCATGTAAGGAAAAGAAGGATAACAACCTCTTTTATACCCCAAAGTGGTCATAATATTTATCTATTTCTATATCTATATGTAAGTACATATACTTGTAGTGAGTCGACATCAGAGTTTGCCAAAATCCGTGCAGTTTATACTGTATAACTAACAAAGAGAGTTACACTCTAAAGCAAAACTATAAAAAAAAATATTATTATTATTATATTATAGATTTATATAGCGCCAACAGTTTGTGCATCACTTTACAATATAAGGAAGACATTACAATCACAATACAATTCAAGACAAGATGGTAAGGAGGGCCCTGCCCGTGACTTCATGTTCTTTAAAAAATCCTTTACTTAAAAAAAACAAAAACAAAATACATATGTTTGACAAGTCTTTTATTTTTTTTAAAAATGGATCCACCGACATAATCCAGCGTCAATCACAACGTCCAGCGTTGTCCACGACGATGACGACTCGACAAAATAAAACAATAAAAAAAGAAGAGAAATAATCATTTTTTAAAAAAAACCCTGACGAACTCCATCCTGTCCGCTTGCGACAAACACCTGCCACAGAATGGCATTTTGACTGATGCCTGTAACATATAAGCATTTGGGCGGAGCTAGCTCTGCCCAACTGTTTACAGTTGTAAAAGGTGAGCCATGATTGGGCAGAGTCATTATTACGAGATCGCCAAACACACGAACTGCCGATGTTCGAGTCCAACCCTAATTTCAAGCAGCTAATTGTGGAAAGCAAAATTCACACCTAGAAGTGGTCCTGTTGACTTATATTTATGCAGAGTCTGGATACATGTACCCTATATACCAGGGGTAGGCAAAAGCCGGCCCTGTAGCTGTGGTGCAACTACAAATCCCATGAGGTATTGCAAGACTCTGACAGCCACAGACATGACTTCCAGGGGCAGATGTATGATGCAATTTCTAGTTTCACCACAGCTAAGGCCGGAGATTGCCAACCCTTGCAATACACTAAAGCTAAACTTACGATGGGGCTTGCTGCTTTTAGCAGTTTGTGATCTCCGGTGATTGCATGTCTGCATTGTAGCATAGATATAATTTGCGGATTACAACATTTAAGGCATTAAATCATACAGTAATGTAAAGCAGGTGTTCTACTTGTTCTTGGCTGCAGTTACAGTGAAGACTAAGGGGTCTATTCACAAACCAGCCGAAGGATCTAGCCGTAGCTACGGCCGTGAACATGCTGAGCATGTTCGGCCGACCCGAAGCCACGTGTAGCCACCCGATGTACGGCTGATTTCAGCCGATATACAGCTAAAATCAGCCGTACCAGCCTGAAGTGAATAGCCGAACAGTGTTCGGCTCACTTTACTTCAGGTTGTTCTTTCACTCGGCTGCCTACGGCAGCTTAGTGAATAGACCCCTGAGACATTCTTAGTGTGAAAGGAGCCTATTATCGCATCTCTCAAAGTGTAGAGAAACAAGCAAATGTATTAGGTTATATTTGCCAGCTTATTTGTGCTTACTATCCCATATATTTAAGTAACTGATGTGTTTTAAAGATACAGTTGTCATTTAAAGGAATAAAATCATTAAAGCAGAATCATCCAAGATCATCCATACCTCAGCTAACAATAAAAAGACTTCAAGAAACTATGGCAAAGTAGTGGTACATGCTAGAGCTCCAGCTAGAAACAAGGTTAACCTTTCAGCCTTAATGCATATGCTAACCCTAAAACGTAACCCTAACTTTTAACACCTAACAGTCTAAATGCATTCACTGTAGTAATGATCAAATTGAATTTTTATGCCAGGTTTCCAATGGTGACAACAGTGGACTATGCCTACATAAGGTGCATTGAAATAGCTAAATGTGGTATCAATCAGATGCCAATATAACAGGGTGACAAACAAAGAGCAAGAGAGTGAAACAAGGACAGCATTGTCTTAACAAAAGGAAGTGCCCGAATAAAGACATTCATGACATGAGCACCAGGAGTTATTTAAATAAAAGCTGTTGATTTAAAACTATGTAAAATTACTTTCAGAATTGCATTGACATGGTATAACTTAACAGTTTAGATGTTAGTGATAGAGATTGCATATACTTTTAATTCTATAGAATCTAACCCTGATCCCTGCATCAAACAATAGCCTAACTTAATCTCCAAAGTAATCCGTAAAACAAAACGAAGTATACCTATCAGATCCTGAACCAGAAGTAGCTGTGCCAAAGTTAAGCAAGTCTGGCTACTTACTACATGCACATGGGGCATCCAATCCAATATCCTATTATTAATCAGTTTAACATGAAAATACATATACTCGAGTATAAGCCGTCTTATATTCGGGACGGCTTATACTCGAGTATATACGGTATTTTGGTTCTTGGTGTAACATAATGTATCATTTTTGATATAGTATTTCAAAACGTACAGCGCTAACCGTCCTTCAGAGGTGCATATAAGAACTCCGACGTTCAGGTCAGGATTTAACAAGTGCTAAAAAATTAATAATTAATAAAACATTCAGTGAATGATATAGCATATGCAGATTTCAAATATTTTGTTAATAGCCAATTATCTAATTTTTGGTAGTCTAACATGATGACATTAGACATACTCATTGATAGTCTATTTATTAGGTAATGACATATGTTATATTAACATAGTTTGAGTGTGATTCCATATCAGCTTTGCATTCTTGTTTGGCCTTGTTACCTTCTGTGGGTAGCAGTGAGAATAAGCTGATCAGACCTCTGGTTATCTTTTTACACTAAGTAAGTTCTTATACTTGAATTCTATTAAAAATCATATTTGCATCCTGGTGTAGAGCTTTTATTCATCACAGGGATTCATTAGGCTCACAATATTTTCATTTCACAGATCTCAGCACTTGACAGTTTTCTCCTGATTAGTAAACAAAAACTATACGTAATCTGACAAACTGATGATAAAATTGAAAGTGACACGCTATTCATAAACCATTATTTCTTTCTCATCCATTATTTATTTCTTAAGGGAAACTGGAATTCAGATACAATTGGGTTATACTGGTGCCTACAGACGGATTGGATACTGGCAAATACTAAAATTGTAAGCCAGTCCCCCCCGCCTCATATAACCTCTCCTTTACCTAGCATGCCTCAGGTTTTTTCTTTTTTTGATTTTTTTTTTCTTTGAATTCTTCCTCCAATGATCTCAGTCAAGGTGACTCACTACATTGCTCCTGCTATCCAGATCAGTATTTCCTCATCCTAGCTGTGGAGGTCATATCTGGAGCCTGCAGGACTGGATGATGCTGGGCTAGTTTTATATGTGACCTCCAAGCACTTAGCTCTGTACTGTAGTGCTTTCCAGAAGAAGAACTATGGCACAGCTCCAGGTGTAACCCAGTCTCTGAAGACTCACTGTGTGAGTAAGGTCGGTCAGGCTAAAACACTAATACCATCTGCTAGGTGGGGTGTCGTACACATTTATCTCCATTCAGCATAGAGGAAGCACCATCCAGCTGCTGCTCCTGCTTTGAAAAGCACCACATGGAACTCCAGTCTCCAGTCTGTTTCTACTGCTTGCCTACAGTGACTTGGTCACCTTGGGCTTTCCGATCCTCATCAGCATTAGCTGCCTAGATTTGTGAATACCTGAGATCTCACACTTTGGGGCTTAATGCCGCTCGGCCATGTGGGTGCAACATGTCTGAACACAGACACAGATGGGACAGTCCTGCTATGATAGGTGACCTCTGCCCATACTCTTCTAATGGTTCTGTGGGGTCTCTACTTGGCATCCTTTGGCCTAGAATCAGGTGACCCTGTTCTACATCATTGGGGTAACCCTCAGCTCTGCCAGGTGTGACCATGTCACACCTCTAATGAGTGTAATATCCAATTAGTGGGGTGTACTACGTGTCACCTCTGTGCCAGGAATGGTGAACACTTTTGTTTGTTTTGTAATATCCACTCACTCTAGATCTGTAACGTGTCACAACACTTTAGGGATGTACTTAAAGGGGTAGTGAATTATTTAGCATTTTTTTTTAAATGAAAAGGGTGTTCCTGGATCCTGAGATGTCCCACGCAAGCACCTGGGATGAAACACGAGAAGTCGATCAGCATGGATTAGTTCAGAAGGAAACATAGCTATATTGCTTCCCTGGGCTTCTCTGCATATGGGGAAGGAATACTTCATATGGGGGGTTGGAGTGGCATGGATTCAATCTACCTGTCACCTGACTGCAATCTTAGATTTCATATGACGGGTTGTCGACTCTGCCTTAGAGCTTAGGTTAAATGTTAGGGTTAATCAGCTAAGTTTTTGAAGTTACGGGTTACGTGTTAAGCAGTAGATTAGGTTCTACATCATTGGGGTAACCCTCAGCTCTGCCAGGTGTGACCATGTCACACCTCTAATGAGTGTAATATCCAATTAGTGGGGTGTACTACGTGTCACCTCTGTGCCAGGAATGGTGAACACTTTTGTTTGTTTTGTAATATCCACTCACTCTAGATCTGTAACGTGTCACAACACTTTAGGGATGTACTTAAAGGGGTAGTGAATTATTTAGCATTTTTTTTTAAATGAAAAGGGTGTTCCTGGATCCTGAGATGTCCCACGCAAGCACCTGGGATGAAACACGAGAAGTCGATCAGCATGGATTAGTTCAGAAGGAAACATAGCTATATTGCTTCCCTGGGCTTCTCTGCATATGGGGAAGGAATACTTCATATGGGGGGTTGGAGTGGCATGGATTCAATCTACCTGTCACCTGACTGCAATCTTAGATTTCATATGACGGGTTGTCGACTCTGCCTTAGAGCTTAGGTTAAATGTTAGGGTTAACCAGCTAAGTTTTTGAAGTTACGGGTTACATGTTAAGCAGTAGATTATAGTATATCTAAAGCCTAATTTGTTTTTTGTTTTGGATATTGTAGGGAATGGTTGAACCCTCCCTTTTTCTTTGCGATTTGTTGTTCCATTGGGGAGATTTCCCTTCACTGCTTGTTCTGTAGCCACAACAGGAAGTGAGAGTAAATATATTCCATTGTCATTGGAATACAAAATGCCCAATTGAAGGTTTCCCTTCACCTTTTGTTCATGATTATTTTCTTACCATTAGTACTCATCAGTACAAATATAGCAAATGAATCTCCCCAGTGGTGATTAGGGATGGGCTGCATGTTCCAGTCGAACATAGGTTCAACTCGAACATAGCCTGTTCTAGCGTTCGCTGAACGCCGAACATTACGGGATCTCCGCGGTCTGTTCGACCACGGAACATCCCACAATGAACGGCCCCGTCCGAAACGGTAATTGGCTACAGTGTTGCACCTGACCGCAGGTCAGATGCAAGACTGTGCCAACCAGGGCTCAGTACAAATATAGAGCCATGATTGGGCAAAGTCACGATGACTCTGCCCAATCATGTCTCACAGCTAAGTCCCTGCAGCACACTATATAAGGCATTATTTTAGGATATAGGTTAAAGTGACACTAAACTAAGGAGTTAAATCTCCTGAGTTTCAAGTACCCTAACTATTAACACATTTAAGTACCTTAACTATTAACACAAATGTAAACAAAACAAAAACTTATTTGTGTATTACTCAGCTGTAGATCCTCAGATCATCTCTGAATTCATGCTAACACTGCCCTTCCTTCTGGAGGGTGACTACGTTTGTTCCCTGTGTGTGTTGTAAAGTAGCCACTGCTCCAAGCTCACTCCGCCCCAGCTGTCCCTGTTGTCATTCTGTTGTATATTCTAAATGTTTCAGTAATATCCATTTGAACATTTCTTTGAGACATCTCTAGATAGACTTTTCAGGTAGGTCTCATTGACTAGCAGCAACTTAGAAGACACATTTTTAAAGGTAGTTTTCATCAATTCTGCTTATAGTTCTCATTTTTATGTCTCTTAGAATAAAAGAGGATATAAATTACGTACATATGGAGGGAATACTACAGTTTGCAGCCTTTCATGATAAAATAATTTGGTTGCCACGTTGAATTGCTGCTATTTTTAAATATTTAACTTTTTAGTGCTTTCCGGTGCATAGCTTTCAACTGTCCACAAATACTAGGGGTAGGCCCAGGCCATTTATCTTGGAAATATCCCTAGCATTCTGTACTTCCTATTTGTACTGCAAAAGGTAATTTTTTCTATGTTATATTCAGTTGTCAACACCTGTCAAGATACCCACCATTCGTACAAGGTAGTGAGGTTGTGTCTTAAAACAAAGCACACTTTTACTAGTTAATTAATTCTCAGGGATTTAACTAGGGTTAGAGGTTAGAGTATCAAAGTAGAGAGAAATTGGGGAAATTTTATTAACTGCTAGTTTAATGTTAGGGCACATTAACAATGATATGTTATGGTAACAGGCGTTACACTACACAGCAATGGGCAGTAACATGAGTGGTGCTTTGCTTTGTGGTGCCATTTATTTTGCATGGCACACCATTGGCAATGCATCCACACTGCAGTGCGCCACAATGCTTATGCCCTGTGGTATGCTGCGTTTAAAGAAAAATTCAAATGTCTTTTCAACTTTTTTTGTGTGTGAAGGTGCACTGACATACCCTTGCTAATGCAGCGCATAGTGTATATAAGCCTTTAGCCTTTAGGCTTTAGATTCACCACCTGCCATCCAGCCGGATTAAACGGGTGGATGGCACACTCTTGATTGCGGGTGGGGATTTTTAAACAGGGACATGTGCATGAGCAGGAAACTGTAGTCATTGTTTACATCTGACGAAGGCTGTTGCATACAAGCATACGATCGCTTATATGGTGGCGGGGAGTGTGCACCCCTCCCTCTGCCAACGCCGGATATCTGGTGCTCCGATGTCCTCCATGCAGGCCCGGGACCAGCATGGCGGGTCTCTGTGGCTGGATTGGAGGAAGATCAGCACAGTTTTACCAGCTGATCTCCACTCCGAACACTGAATGCGGAAGTGTAGCCAGAGAAGAAGCTAGTAAAGTAGATCTCTGCTCCATCAGCTTATTTGGGGTCCCTAGGTGACATTAATGGTCTAATAGAACCCTGATGTCTCCATAAAGTGGACCTGTCACTGTATTTGTGCTATAACATAGGGGGCTTGTTATCCCCCAATGTGACAGCAATAAAGTTAAGTGTAAAAAAAAATTCCCCTGCCCCCACATACATCCACATACATGTACATAAATGCACTTACAAATGTTAAAATATGTTGGGCGCGCCTACCTGCAAAAACAACGAATGTTACGGCAAACTGCAGTACGTCGGAGAACAAGCAACAAGCAAATAATAGGGCCATCAGTCACTGTTAACTGTAATCTCCATGAACATTGGAGTACAGGCAATAATTCTAGGGCCATCAGTCACTGTTAACACAAAACATTTGAGCAGTAAAAGCTTTTAAAGTGTCACATATAGGCAATTTTGGGTATGGTTGTTTTTTGCAATTTCACGGGTGGGCGCAATTTTAAGGTAGGACATGTTTGGTGTCTATGGTGTCTATTTACACAATGTGACCCCATCTTTTATATTTTACCAAAAAAAAGGGTAATAATAAATGATTCATAACCTGAATCTTTTATATTTTACCAAAAAAGGGTAATAATAAATGATTCATAACATAATGTGGGGAAAGCCATTTTTTTCAAAATGTTCGGTATTTTTTCCTTATATAGTAAAGAAAAAAAAAGTGTCAATTATATACCACCAAAAGAAGGCTTTATCTCTCCCAAAAAAATTATATAAAATGAATTTCAGTACAGCATTGCATGACTGAATAAATGTCAGTCAAAGTACTGCAGCGCTGAATACTCAAAAATGACCTGGACAGGAAGGGGGTTTAACACCGCGGTTTTCAAGTGGTTAAGGGTTATTTTAGAACTATTATTATAACTAGGTTACAATTTAGGATTATTATTCTGTACACTTTAATGATTACCTGTCTCTGATACCAAACGTTCTGGTGCTGACAAACAACATGCAATACTTCTCTGGTCTTTTTATTTGAATATGTATTATTAAGAACACATTTACAATGCCACAGATAAATTGTTGTGTTTAATAAAAATATAATTGTACACAGTGGGAAGATTTTTCCCATGTTAATTGCTCTGAGTTGATTCTTTTTTTTTAGTTCTATACACTTGCAAGATATTGGCAGCTATGAGGTAATTAAAATAAATAAATAAGGATATAGCTAATGTAATTAGCCAGTCACTACGCCTTAACTAGTAGGTCAATCTCTACTTTGATACAGTCATTGTTTTTATTGTACTGTAACCTGTACTACCTATTTATCTTTAATAATTTTTTTTAATTTGCTATAAACTGAAAAATCCTAGTAGTATTACTTATTTGAAAGGTACTTTACATGTTTCAGAATTTACTTTATTTACATAATAATTGTATTTCATGTTGCGGTCTTGAAAAGTAACTTATCAGTAACAGCTTTCACTGGCTGATTAAGTAAGTTTTTTGTTTGTTTGTTTGTTATTCGTAGAATGGTTATGACTTTAGGTTATTTTTTGTTTATATTATGAAAGTGTTTTAAGAAAATGATGGCATAAAAAGAGTTTAATGATAATTATTCAAGTCAGGAATGCATGCATAGTGCTTTATTAAATGTCAGGCTCAGGAACAAAAGCAAGTATGTAGAGACTGGTATATCAAGCGTATTGCAGATTATATATATATGTATATGTATATATACACAATGCAATACATTCATATATCTATTTATCACAATGCAGTACCTGCATATACTGTATTTATATATCATAATACCCTGTCTGTATATCTCTTTGTAAAACAATGAAGTACCTGAATATCTCTGTATAACACAATAGAGTACCTTGATATCGCTATACTGTATATCATAATGCATTACCTTGATATCTCTATATAACACAATGCAGTATCATCATATGTCTATAAACCAAAATGCAGTACATGCATATCTCTATAAATTACAATGCAGTACCTTCATATCTCTCTATATATCCCAATGCAGTACCTGTAAGTGTTTATAAATGTACGTAGTGCAGGCATCTCTATATATAAAAACATGTGTTACATGCATATCTCTGTATATCACAATGCAATACTTGTATACCTCACTAGGGCACATTGTAAAACCTGCATATCTCTATATAACACAATGCAGTACATACATATCTCTACATAACACAATGCAATGTCTTCATATACCTATATATAGTTACATAGTTAGTCAGGTTGAAAAAAGACACCAGTCCATCGAGTTCAACCTATAGAGATATGGAAAAAAAAAAAAAGCCTAAACAGAACGCTACACCCACAATTACCCACTGTTGATGCAGAGGAAGGCAAAAAAACCCCAATAAAGAATGGTTCAATTTGCTCCAACAGTTCCTTCCTGATCCCATAAGGCAATCGGATATTCCCTGGATCAACAATCTCTGATGCTAAATATACCTATAAGAACTCAATATCCAGTAATATTCTCATTTAGGAATACATCCAGATTTTTTTTTAACAATTAACTGAGCTAGCTACAACTAGCTCCTGGGAGAGTCTATTCCACATTGTCATAGCTCTAACTGTGCCTTTCCGTATGCAAAGGTTAAACCTCTTTTCCTCCAGATGCAAAGAGTGGCCCCTTGTACCTGCAGTGACCTTAACATGAATAATTTAGCACCAAGTTCACTATATGGGCCATCTATGTATTTATACATGGTGATCATGTCCCCCCTTATTGCAGAGAGAACATATATTATTCCAGAGAGAACAAATTCAGGTCAGTTAATCTTTCCTCATAGCCGAGCTCCTCCATGCCTCTTATGGGTTTAGTCGACCTTCGCTGCACTTTCTCCATTTCCACAACATCCTTTTTGTGAACTGGTGGCCAAAACTGAACTGCATATTCCAGATGAGGTCTTACTAACGCTTTGGACAGGATTATGTCTCTATCTCTGTAGTCTAGACCCCTTTTAATACAAGAAAGTATTTTGCTTGCTTTAGAAACTGCTGCTTGACATCACATGCTATTATTCAGTCTATGATCTACCAGAACACCCAAATCTTTCTCCATCATTGACTCCCCCAAACATACTCCCCCTAGAGTGTATGACACATGCATGTTTTTAGCCCCCAAGTGCATAACTTTACATTTATCAACATTAAACCTCATTTGCCAAATAGATGCCTAATCAAACAGTGCATGCAGGTCTGCTTGTAAGTTGGAGACATCCTGTAAGGACTGTATTCCACTACATAACTTGGTGTCATCTGCAAACACAGAAATAGTACATTTCTATTTCTGTACATATTTCTGTAATAGTAGATAGCTAAAATAGAATGCGAAAAGCATATCGCCGCAGATAGTAAAAAAAAAACTAAAAAATTCTACCAATATATTAACAGTAAAAAGGTAAGAATGGAGCAGATAGGCCCAATAAAGGACGGAAACGAGAAGTTACTCACAAATGACAAGGAGAGAGCCAAGGCGGTAAAATTCCAGCACAATGGGCGAAGAGGGTTCTTTACAGTAAGAGCGGTTAAGGTCTGGAACTCACTGCCATCGGCAGTGATTTCAGCCAAGAGTGTAGATTTGTTCAAGAAACGTTTGGACAATTTCTTGAGGGACCGTAATATGCAGGGATACCAGTATCCCTAAGAATGAGATGATGCATGGACCTGTATGGGTTGGACTTGATGGACGTATGTCTTTATTCAACCCCAAATACTATGTAACTATGTAACTATGTACTTTTAATCCCCAATTCTATGTCATTTATAAATGGGTTAAACAGTAAGGGGCCCAACACTGAACCTTGGGGGACACAACTAATAACCTCAGACCATTCAGAGTATGTATATCACAATGGGCTCTATTCACAAAGCTGCCGAAGGATCTAGCCGTAGCATCGGTCGATCCTTCGGCTAGCTTCAGCCCCAGGACCCCTTCGGTTCAGTAGAACCGAAAGGGTGCTGTACGGGCTATTCACTATAGCCCGTACAGCTCCCGAACGTGGCCGGCGGCTCAGTCGAGCCGAACGCATATGCACTGTGCTGAAAGCCGAAGCTGGCCGAGCCGACAGCCTGCTTCTGACATCTGGGCGGAGCCAGCCGTGATCTTACGGCTGGCTCCGGCCACTTGCAGAGAGATCTGGTAACCAGGGACACTGATCTCCAAACAGCTTATTCTCCCTGGCGCCACGGGAGTCTCCTGCTCCCAGGCCGCCAAGGAGAGAAACACTGATGTTTCTTTTTTTTCATTGCTACATTCCTATTGGCTATTTCAATTTGCAATAGCCAATAGTAAACTAGCATTGTACCTGCCCTCTGCTGCGGTTCTCCATCAGGTCCATCAGCAGAGGGCAACTTTTTTTCTGTCTAAATGCTGCACTTTTTTTATTGTAGGCCATAGTTGTACTTAAATGACTATTTAGGCCTGCATCACCCTTGTCAGTCCACATTTGTTGCACATTTGACACATTAGACACACAGATCATTTCAAATCCTTGTTTGCATATGCTGGTATTCACCCCCTTACACGTGGCTCCCCAAACTGTTTTAAGTCCTGATGGTGGCAGTCTATGTGTCCCCAAAAAATGGTATGCAATTCGTATCAGTACAGCGTTGCATGACGGAATAAACGTCAGTCAAAGTACCGCAGCGCTGAATACTGAAAAACGGCCTGGCCAGGAAGGGGGTGAAACACCCCGGTCTTCAAGTGGTTAAGGGATAGGTGCAGGGCCGTCTTTAAGCCAGGGCAAAAAGAGCAGGTGCCCGGGCCCAGTCATTGCTGTGGGGCCCAAAGCAGCTGCCCCTTGACCACTTGTAGTGTCAGACTGCAAACCCAGCTCTGACTGTAACTCAGGAGGTGTGGGTGAGTATAGCTCGGCAGCAAAGTGTTAATAAGCTGTGAAAGTGTAGCCGGTGGATAGGGCACCATCACAGGAACAATGTCCTCAGCTCTTCAGACTTCTTGGGCTGTATTTTCCCGTAGAGAGGATTGAGTGTTCCTGAGATTTGCTGCTGCAGACAGAGGCTGACAGTCCCAGCATGGAGCTGTGTTCCACGTCCCCCCTCTCATCACTTTCTTCCAGCTCTGTCACATAGTCTGTGAATATTCATGGGGCAAAGACTAAAGTTAATTTGCATTTTTTTGCAGCCAGATTGGAATAGAATTCTATTTTATATGTGTTAAATGTTCCTAACACAACCTAACCGTTTAAACAAACATTGCTGTTCACCTTTTTACTTGCTGGATTTTCTTATATTTCCCAATTGAATGTAATGTTAGGGATGGGGCTGGAAGTAATGGTCACTATAATTAACCCTGTGTGTACTGGCTTATGATCAGATGTACAGGACTGTCTGTACTAACAAAGGGTTAATGATCTCAGGTTTGGCTGGTGCATTGCATATTACTGTCTCTCACTTTGCACGGTTAGTAGCTGGAATGCATTAGATCGCATAATAAAATTCTCCCTGCATGCATGCATGACCTATTTTTTGTGATTGCACTGCACCTGGGGCATTGTTGGGCATTGTTGTGCCATGTGTTCTGGTGCAATGCACTGCAAGGCAGGAGATGTGGCTGTTGTGCCATTGACTTGAATGTATCTCCATGCCCCCTCATGCGATACAGTGCATTCCAGCTACCAACCGTGCTGGAACACACTGGATTAGGTGTAAACAAGCCCTTTGATGTGATGGAAGCTGCCTGTAGAGTCCTGTGTGTAATCTGCTAAAAAAACAAATAGAAAAGAAAGAAATACTTTGTAAATGTGAATTGGGTGTGCTATATGAATGGGAACACGTAACATATAGTAGGGGGCACAAAATGCACTATATAGAAATGTCACCAGCACACCAAATCCTTTTAGGATAGCAAAATGTTAATTTATTTGCCATTCCTTGTCAGAAAAACAAGCGCCTTATGAGGGACCCTGCACGGTCCCAAAAGCGCTTGTTTTTCTGACAAGGAACTGTAAATAAATAAACATTTTGCTATCCTAAAAAGATTTTTTGGTGTGCTGGTGACATTTCTATATATTGCTGATGTTTGTGGCGCCATCCGCAGTCACTGCGGGCACCCACCCCATTACAAGGGACTTTCGGTAAGGAGTGCAACAAGTAAATATGTTTTTCTGTCAACTGTGTAGGCCAAAATCCTTGCACTGGCCCTGCTGTACAGTGCATAGCGTGACCATATGATGTTTCACAGGGTGAAGGGGGCGGGTGAAGGGGCCCAAGAAAATGTTTGCCCAGGGTCCAATTAATATTAAAGACGGCCCTGGATAGGTGACCCATGCAATGAGGCAAGCTGAAAGTATGGTCGAGTCTAGGGACATAAATGTCCCTGTATATGACTCTTTTTCATATATTTACCCTTAAGTGTCCTCTTACCATTTAACTTGGTTCAGTGGGTTGTTTTCCTTTGATGTTGAAGGTGTATGTGCGTGTGTGTGTGTGTGTATG
>NW_017307964.1:22860-28839 GCF_000935625.1 Nanorana parkeri | reverse complement strand
TATATATATATATATGGGAAAATAATGTGTGCATGGTATTAAAGTATTTACATGTTGGTGTATTGAATGCACATATTTAAAGTGGAACTACAGCCAAAACTTGTATTGTGTTATAGAGATATGCAGATTTTACACTCTAATTATAGAGGTGTACAACTCTTTTTCGATGGAGTAGAAAGAGCTGTAAGACCTTTCACTGCTGTATTCCCCCCACAAGGGAGATGAGGCGCTTTTCAGCACTGAGATTTAACAGATACCAACTGTTCTGGTGATATGGTGATTAGGAGTTCAGTAGGGCTGCCAATGTTAGAAACCCCGTTGCTAGGGGCTGTCATATAAGAAACGTTCTATGATGCAAATATGCTGTTGTTTTGATAGACTACTCTAAAAGAGAGAGAGTACCATGCTAGAAAGAAACTACCTATTTAAAAAACTCACTGCCATAAAGTGGAATACCCCTTAGGCTGATATTGCTTTCTGGTAGACTGCCCTGCTGTAAAAGAGACTGATTTACTATGTGAGAAATTGTCTCATTAGAGAAAGACTGCATTTTACTGTAGTCCTCTTTGGAGTCCAAAAACTGCCAACCTGACAAATATACTTTCATGTGCCTGAGATTGCCATATTGTGCTCCACTCTTACTAGACTTTGGGGTCTATTCACCAAGCTGCCGAGGGCAGCCGAGTGAATGACCGATCTGAAGTGAAGTGAGCCGAACCCTGTTCGGCTATTCACTTCAGGCGGGTACGGCTGATTTCATCGGCTTGCTTCGAGTGGCTTCGGGTCGGTCAAACATGCTCAGCATGTTCGGCCGACCTGAAGTGCAGAAGGAGTTCGACTCAGCCGATCCAACATCTGGATCGGCTGAGCCGAACCTCCGGCAGGCTTCTCACTGCCAGCCGGCTATTCTTAAAAATGCCGAACAGCAGTGAGTGAATAGCCGGAAAAAAAAAAGAGAGAATTTCCCATTGAAAAGCATTGGGACATTACTATTGGCTATTTCAATTTGCAATAGCCAATAGTAAACTAGCATTGTTCCCGCCCTCTGCTGATGGACCTGATGGGGAACTGCATCAGAGGGCGGGTTAATGCTAGTTTACTATTGGCTATTGCAAATTGAAATAGCCAATAGTAATGTCCCAATGCTTTTCAATGGGAAAATTCTTTTTTTTTTCTATTCTGACATCGCTCGTGTCAGAATAAAGAAAAAAAGACACAGCAGTGTTTCTCTCCTTGGCGGCCGGGAGCAGGAGACTCCCGGGGCGCCAGGGAGAGTTTGCTGTTTGGAGATCAGTGTCCCTGGTTAGCAGGTAACCAGGGACGCTGATCTCACTGCAAGTGGCCGGAGCCAGCCGTAAGATCACGGCTGGCTCCGCCCAGCTGTCAGAAGCAGGCTGTCGGCCGGCCAATGGCCGGCCGCTCGGCCAGCTTCGGCTTTCAGCACGGCTCAGCGCTCGACTGAGCCGCTCGGCCGTGATCGGGAGCTGTACGGGCTATTGTGAATAGCCCGTACAGCACCCCTTCGGTTCTACTGAACCGAAGGGGTCCTGGGGCCGAAGCTTGCCGAAGGATCAGCCAAAGCTAGACCCCTTTGTCATTTGGAGGGATTACCCTGAATCCATGTGGTATTACCCTGTGGTATTTTCTGCCAGTGCAATTCATGCTGAAGAGATTGATTCTTTCCTGAGGCAGTAATAGCCATATTTGGTATAGGAAGGCACTTATTTATACAATGCTTGTTTCTGTGTTCCCACCTACCTATGACCCTTGGTCCACACATAAACTGGAGCCTCTGGAGTCTGTTTGTGCTGACACTGTCCTGGCTCCTTCCCAGATGCATGTGGCCACCACAAAGGCAAACTTATGAATCATATCATTGTTTGTTCTCACAATACATTTATGTCAGTCTTAGGTATGTTGTAGAAACTAGCTTTTTCATGATTTAGGATGCAGTAAATTACAACAAATGTATGTTGAGATATATTCAGCCTTCATACAATGGCAGCAAAGCAATGATTGATATAAAGTATTCCATTTATGGGAGCTCATCAGTATTTTATCTTTTGATCCTGTCAGGCTGGGAGAAAGTAGCAATTTTATTATGACTGGAGATGGACTCCTTGTTTGTTGTTATATTAGCTGTTTGATAAGTGACAGCATAGCGATGCAATTTATTAAGAAGCACTTTGTGATTCTTTTTGTCAGAAAATGTGCTAGATTAATATTATCAGTGTGACTGATATAAACCTGCTGTGCCTTTATAGGATTGTAAAGCATTCATTTGAAAAGGGGTATCCTTAGTAGATACGCATATTTGGACACACTCTTATTTTCTGTAGTCCAGTTAGCTTCTGACATGCTATTAAGAGCTGAGATCCATAATGTCTGTGTGACTGTGTATGTACCCTGTTTCCCCTAAAATAAGACCTACCCTGAAAGTAAGACCTCACACTATTTTTCAAGATTCCTGTAATATAAGACCTACCCCGAAAATAAGACCTAGTTTGGTGGTAGCATGTGAGGGGGAACTTGAAGAGCAGGAGAGATGGTATCAGCCTGCAGGGACATACTGTATTAAGGGGATGACAGGGGACTACCTCCGGCCAGCGCAGTGACAGGGAGCACTCCAGTACCATACTTCACCAACTGCTGTCCCCCTGAAGGCACTGCTTAATGTAATAGGTACTGTACTGTAATGTGTACCGGTAAATGGTACTGTACTTTACCGCGCTGTCCACTGTCTGATGCCCCCACTGCTGCACCGCTGGTACCACTGCCCCTGGTGGCAAAGGAAGCCAGTGCTGTAGAAAGCAAGGCTGCGGCGGCAGATCGAGCAGAGCCGCATTAGCTGATACTTCCTCTATAGCGCCGGTTACTGTGACAGGCGGAGTGATACCAGATAACTTTGGATTGTTGTACATGAATAACTTTAGATTGTTGTACATTTTGTTGCACATTAAAAAAATTGAAATAAGACATCCCCTGAAAATAAGACCTAGTGTGTTTTTTTGGGGCAGTAAAAATATAAGACAGTGTCTTATTTTCGGGGAAACACGGTATATATGAAGCCTTCAAATAACTGCCTGGAAAAATACACCTTGACAATTCTAATAACTTACTGCAAGTTGATGTTTGTCTCTTATATTCTGGTATAAATATTTCCTCTTCTTTAGCAGTGCAGTATCACATTTTTGTGAAGCTGATAATAACAGCCATTATCTCATAAAGCACACCATAGATTATGCTGACCAGCATGCATTGCAGCAGCTTTTAGAGATGTTTTGTTTTGCAAAAATGTACAGACTTTTGCTTTTTCATGTGTATATGCTTGAAATAGCATAGCATTTGTTTATCTTGTCAAGGCAGTACATTGTGCACAGATCCCCTGCTGATCGGAATGGATGTCACCGTTGTGACATCTGTGTCCGTCCAGTTTTTTCCTCCGTTTTCTGATGGAGGAAAAAAATGAAATTTCCAGACCCATGTTGGCCTATGGGAATCAAAGGTGAACAGACCTGTGTCCATTAACATCAGATTACCCCAGATCCGGTACGATCAGGTCTGGCAAAACGGAACTCTGATTGATTTGTTTTTGCAGACCTGGCCAGAGCCGGGGTAACCTGGTGTAAACGGACACACATCCATTTAGATCCAGCTGCTCATAGACTAACATTGGGCTTCCGATCAGGTCCGCATTATCGTAAAGCCCATGTGAACGGGCTCTAAAGTGCAACTAAACCAACCCTTTTTGTTTAGTTTTGTATTTAGTGGAGAGGGACAAGAATACCTGTCAGGTTTTTATTGCTGTCTGTGTCCCCGATAGGGAGATTCACCTTCTCTATTTGTCCTGGTGACTGTTATCACTGAAAGTGAAAGTAAATCCCAAATTCCCAAACATTTTCCAAGGGGTTTTGGTGATACTAGTGACCACCAGGAATTTCTCTAACTTTGGAGGGATTTCCTCTCACTTCTGGTTGTGCAGGTAATGGAAATCTCCCCAATGGTATACGAGGCAAAAAAAAGCTGACACGAATTATAACCCTCTCTTACTCTATCTAAAACATAGTTGTTTTTTTTAATGTACTTTAAAGGAAAAATCTGCTTCCATCAAAAAGTAAAATATAAAATTGCTACACAAGGCATTTTGTAACCTAATGTTGCTAAAAAATACATTTCCATTTCAATCTGAAGCCCCTGTAATTTTCTAAAACTGTTACAAATAATTCAATGCAATATGGCAACCTGGAGGCATTCTGTTAACCGTTGGTGTATGGAACGCCCCCAAAAATTTAATTTCCTTCTTTTATGATTGGCTCATAAATTTTGACAGACGTATGCACTAAGATACATGTGAAATTGTAGACATCCTCTGTAATAGATATTTTATTTTTGATGAGATACTCCTTAAGGGTTCCAAAGGGATGCAAACACTGCAACTTTCCTCATTAGAACACCGAAAGTGCACAAAATAGTTATATTGAACCAGACCCTCCCATTTATGAGTTAGCCTGGAAAGGACATATTAATGAAGCAACTATTGTGGTTGTATTTACTAAAGGAAGAAAGCATGTTCGCTTTTGTAAAGTGTATGGTCACCTTGTACATTGAGTGTTCAATTAGCATAGTGAATAAACGGGGTTCACTTCAATCATCCAGTCGCAAGCAAGCCAACATTGTGCTTTTTAAATTCCCTTTCACATGATTGGCCATTCAAAGTTTTACCTTATTTATGAAACTAAGGAATAAACACTTTGCAAAGTAAACATTCACTTGGCTATGTGAACAGTATCTGCTAGTTAGGTAAATCAATCCCAGCATGTAACTAATATCTAAATACCTGTCTGTTCTATTCCACCCAATGAAAAATGTTCATATGTGTCTGGATTTCATAAAGAGGCTGTGACCATTCCATAGACATCTGTAATTGTAGACCACTGCAGATGTAAACCTCGGCTAACAGCAAAGTTTACACATTTTTTTCAATTTTTGCACAGCATTTCTGAAGCCATTTGTAAAACGTTATGATCATGTTGCTGAAACTTGAAGAAAGGTAGAATTTAATGTTTTCTTAAACTCATATTCAGTGTACTGTACATCGGGCAATGAAAATACTTACCGGGACCCGCAGTGAAGATCGGAGGACGTCACTTCCGCCTGGCGACACGTCGCACTGACGCTGACACGCGAGGTCGGAGGGTGGCTCGGCGATCCGTCTTAAGTACGAGTGGTCGCAAAGCAGGTAAGTTGGTAACCGAGGAATGTCTGTATTATCGGTTGAACTATGTGTTTTATCACGTACGTTGAACCCGTAATAAAGTAATAAAATAATCGCACATACAGATCCAACTACATTGGCCTATACACATACAGCACAGCAATGAAGTAATAAAATGAACTAGGATCACACTAATCCAGCACGTTATTAATCTCACGTGCCCCACTCAATATGGCCGCCGCTTGAGTGGGGTAACTCAGAATAATAACATGCTGGATTAGTGTGATCCTAGTTACATAGTATTTGGGGTTGAATAAAGACATACGTCCATCAAGTCCAACCCATATAGGTCCACGCGTCATCTCATTCTTAGGAATACTGGTATCCCTGGATATTACGGTCCCTCAAGAAATTGTCCAAACGTTTCTTGAACAAATCTACACGGTGAGTTCCAGACCTTAACCGCTCTTACTGTAAAGAACCCTCTTCGCCCATTGTGCTGGAATTTTTTCTCCACCAACTTTAGGTGGTGGCCTCTAGTCTTTGTAATGGAGTTAATCTCAAACAGTTTGTTGCCAATGTTGCTGTCACCATTGAACATCTTGTACATGAAAATCATATCCCCCTTAATCTCCTTAATTCCAGCGTAAACATGTTTAAGGTCAGAAGCCTTGTCTCATAGCTCTGGTCCTCCATTCCCCTAATTAGTTTTGTTGCCCTCCGCTGGACTCTCTCCAGTTCAAGGACATCCCTTCTCAGTACCG
>NW_017307964.1:0-18579 GCF_000935625.1 Nanorana parkeri | reverse complement strand
TCCGGTGACGTCAGGGACATCAACTTCACCGGACTCCTCCCCCTTCCCTTTGTTAGCTGACAGAGCCACTTGGGGAAGGGGGAGGAGTCCGGTGATGTCGATGTCCGTGACGTCACCGGATCGCCGTCCGGACTCCGGGAAGCCGGCGGAGAGGTGAGTGTTTTCATTAGCGATCAAAATAATTTTAATCAATCAAAAAGTTTAACGATTAATCGAGAAATAAATTACTTTAATTTCCACAGCCCTAATATAAATGTTAACATGTGAACATAATTTTAAAAGTAATGTTTCAATTCTGCATCTTTCATTAAAATAATACCTGGTGATCCTACCATGAATGGTCCTGCTTTAGGCACTTTCTGTTTTAGCCTTCATTAACACCTAAACGTTTGGTCCGGAAGGGCTCAAGATTAAGAATTCCAATTCAATGGAATATCAATGGTGCTCTGCCTCAGCGTTTTTAGCCACATAAACTTCAATGGGAGCACCTGAAAAATGTGCATAGGGCACACTGTTTGCACGGTTTTGCACCTAGTAATTGTCTCCTCCTCCTAGGCACTAGCTTTACAAAACAAAAAACATGTAGAAGGGTAAACAAAACTGCTTCTAAATCTGAAATACACTCAGCTCAGATGTAAATTCAGGCTTAGCATGACAATGCTCTCTCTATCTCCCGCTTGTGCTCCCACATTGTCACCCAGTCACATGGGCTTCAATTCAAGACTACTTGTAGCTGTTTCAATATACATCAGGCAGGCAGAGTTCACTATTGCCACCATCAGGTAGCCGATCTTAAAGAAGAACTCTGGGCAAATAAAATCTTAACCCTTGCATTGGGGCTACCCCTGCACTGCAAGGGTTATGTGCTTGTTTTGTCTAGGGAGCTAAAATAGCAGAGTTAAATTCACCCGAGCCACTATCTTGGCTGTCCGACTGGTCCCTTCAACCTCACGTGCCCTCTGCTCTAGCAGTCTGAGGTCCAGTGAGTCATCATGTCCTGTACACCAGTGGCTCTCCCCTTCCCCCACACTGAGCCACTATTACCTGGCTTCTCCCCACTTTTTCTATGTCCGGCAGCTTGCTCAGTCCGGGTACTGACAAGATGCCCCACCTCCTGAGAGCCGCGCATTCCTTGTGACAGCCGCTGCTTAAATCAGTGAGAGGCAGCTCCGGAGCGTCCGTGCCGCTTCAATGATGGCCCAGCCTGCACGGCATCAGAGGGGCCCAGGGACCACCAAAATTGTCTCATGGACCACTGGTTGGCGACCTCTGCTGTACACTGTTAATGATGTGAGGACGCCAAGGGACAGTCCAGCGTTGGAAACTACAACAGCCTAAAATTTTTGCAGTTTGGCAATTTCCATCTGGTCTCTTGTTGCTCTTGCTGTGTAGAAATAAGCCAGTGCCATGGCTCGCTACTTTCAAGGAGCTTGTAAAACATATACTGAGCAGTAGAAGTAATTGACAATGTATTTAGCCTACAAGGAATAAGAGCCTTTATTCTCTTCTCTCTACGAGCGCCTATGTCTCACTTGATGTGAGATAATAGTTTATGCTACAAGTCCTTATTTATTTCATGAAACTGAATTTATTCAGAAGTCCCTTGGTGTACTGGCTAATTATTTATAGTGACCATATCTCATTTGTCTGGCTATTACACTATATGAAGCAGCGTGATTATTATTAGTATTGTTGTTATAAATTACGAGAACAACAACAAAAAACAGCAAGGGAGCAATAAGCCATTCAATAGCCTGGCATGCTTAGTGACCTTGGATAAAGGGCTGTTAAAGCAAAACACATCTTTTTTTTTTTTTTTTCCTTTCTTTTACCAGAACGTAGAGTTTTCTTCCAGGCAAGTACATCAGTAAAAATCTATTATGTATATGTTTCTTACTTACTGCTACAATCATTCAACTTTTTCCTTTTGCTTGACAGGACATTAACCAAGCTGTCTTAGCCATTCAGGCATTTTATTAACTCAACTAAGACAAAATAGCATGGACTAAATTGAATCCTTGATGACTCTCAGGAGATAATGGGCTTCTGGCAAGATGCATACTGGTGCCATTAGGGGTGAAGCCATTTATTTACATTTGGCCTATTGCTATCATGGTGGCCTGGAGTATTACACAGATGAACACTCCGGAACATGCTTACCCTGTAATCAGAGGAAAAACATGAGATTTCCTCTTCTTTTAAACCTGTTTTTGCTCTCAAAGCTGAAAAATGTCTGATATCAGCTTTTTGTGTTCACAGATCTGATGTAAAGCTTTATTTAGACTGCATAAAACTCTGAACTGGAAACACAAACATTTTGGGAAAATTGTGTTTATGGGAAAAAAATTTGTTTAGCCTGTTTTCTTATCAAATAAAAGGTTGCCCTAATTGATTAGATGAGTGGGGTTGATTTGATAATAAAGTAGAGCATGTTCACTTTGCAAGGTGAATTTTTTACTTAGATTAGTAAATGAAGTGAAGCTGTCTTGACTTTAATGTGATATTAAAGTCAAAAGGTTTTGAAGCTATTTCAAATGCTGATTCAATCTTTTACAATGGATGCTGCTTCTTGATGTTTAAAGGTTTTAGTTTCCTGCAGAATCAACTGGCCCCTAAGCACTGGTCCTGATATCTGTATTAGAGTTTCTCCTTTCCCTTGCAGGGTCCTGTGGAGCCACCCTTGTGTGTGCTAGTAAGCTATGCAGGTCTTCACAAACACACCGGCAAAGCAAGACACTTTCCTGTTCCCTGTTCCCCTTTCCCTACTCCAAACTAGTAGATAGATGGGTGCTGGAGAGCGCTCTGTCCTTTGTGATCTTGTACTGGACAGGAAGTTCAGGGAAGCCGAAACTGATGAGCAACTGATCAATCTGAGTTTTACTAACTGGCCTAGCTTTTATTCTATCCTGTAATATACAATATATTAAATAACTATATGAAATTGCTTCAGTGTTTGGTTGTAGACTTTTTTTTTATAATGGAAGTCTACTTATTCAATCTATATTTTCGTTTGGTACAGTGATATTACTTTGAGCATGTTTCATCATGAACAGGCTTTGCAGTATCCATTTTTAGTGAGAAATGTCCAAATTTCTCACTGGAGAGCCGGGAGCTTTACATTCAAGCGATCGGGCGTCTCTAGAGACGCCCGATCTCTTGTACTGGCTGCAGCAGCCACTGCTGTTGCCGGTCCCGAGATCCGCTGTGCCCGGTTTAACTAATTCTGCTGTTTTGCTGATACTCGCTCCATGGCTCCGAGCGCTAACAATCATCCCATGTTCAAAGGCTATTAAATTGCGCTGTTTACCCATATCTTCAGAAAAAAAATCACTTCTACTGTTGTGGTAAACAACCTGCTTCCCTAATTTATAATGGTCTGGCCCTCTAGCTACTTCAGCATGAAATTATAGCTAATTATAGCTAATTTGCCTACAAACCAAATGCCAGGTGGTCATAATTAATCTGGCCACTCAGTGTGTATATATATATATAGATATCTGATGTCAGATGGAGATGCAGGAATCCTCAGTGACTCATCCAACTCCTCAAAAGAATCAGCTAAATTCTTCACATAAAGAGAGAGAGTTGCTGACAACCTTCCATCTAGTGATGAGTGACTCAGGACCAATTTGCATGAGGTTTGACAAATCCTGGTATAATTTGGAACCCAAACCCGAACTTAGCAGTAAATCCAATTTATATATATATATATATACATACACACATACATAATTACAGTATGTTTACTGCTTTGTTGCTTTTTTTTCCAAAAATAGACTGCTATTTGCAGCTGCAAAATTATAACACTGTATTCTGTTTTGCTACTGACCCATACTGGTATCAGTGACACCAGACTCTCAACAATGTCTGCCTTTTAATGACCCCTTCTTAGTATACAGTTTATATCTTCTGTCTGACCTCCTGTTATTGATCTACACCTGATATTTAGCTTATTCCACTGCCAACTAATAAAGGGTGGGCTGGGGCTATTTATAGCAGGTTTTGTAGAGAACTTATATTTTTGTTAAAGTCCCCCTGCATTTTACAGCCAGTTGCATACATAGGTTTCACTTATTCTAAAAAGTTGAAAAACTAAGAATAAAAATGATTTTATGATCGTAGATCTTTAGGTGCTCCATTTGTATATAGTTGCCCACCTCTGCTTAACATGTTCTGATTTTAACCTGATTTTACCAGTATCCCTAAGAATGAGATGATGTGTGGACCTATATGGGTTGGACTTGATGGACGTATGTCTTTATTCAACCCCAAATACTACAGTATGTAACTATGTAACCTGTCCTGATTTGGAACTGCATTCATGAATGGCATCATTACTAAAATTAAAGAATACCAGTTTAGAAAGTCTTAACATCTCTATAGTTGCTTCTACTGACAAATAAAAAAGGTATTAATCTGCATTCAGAAAATATGATTACTTTACCTAATTTGTATCCAGACCATTTACAGTAACAATAGGAAATTATTATTATTTTTTTTCCATGTTTATTTTCAATTATGTAAGATATGTAGAATTAGTCTTTCTGTTAGAATGGTCAAAGACTTCTGTGGTTTTATTATGAAAGCTGGTGCTATTTATGTATTATTTATGTCATGAAAAATGGTGAAATAGTTTTTTTCTGAAGAATTAAATTGAAAATCTTTGATCCCTGGGGCAGGTCAGAGAACACTAATTAAACTGCAGAACTATCAACACCATTTGGACAAAAACTCATTGATGTGATTGAAGCAATCAACAAAATATTTATTTTGAATCTATGAAATTGGATTAAGGAAGTAATGCCTAAATTACGTGTGAGCCATTCAGCCTTTAATAGTGTAACAGCGTTCAGTCTTTACTGCAGCTTTAGAAATTTACTGCAGCTTTAGAAAGGCACATAATGTATGTTACATTACACAGCAACAGTAAAAAGGTCTGTGCATACTAGTGACATATTTTGGTAGATGATCAAACTTGCAATGGAAAAATCTCTTTTTCTGATGGGAAGGCAATCATCTACTGAAAGGCCTTGCCTTTTCTATATTCAGAGCCAAAGGACCTACCCAGTAATTCTGGAACAAAGTGGTGGGTGAGTGAAAGGGAGGTAAGTATATGTGTGTGCACTGGTCCACATCAAAATGGACCCTTTGCTGTTCCCTGAATGGACTACATTTACCCTTGGTTCTTGTCCCAAGCATCAAACTAATAATTAAAAACTTGCAATATAAATTATGACATATTACTTAGTATTTATATGAATTAGATAAACATATAAATGGAGTTCAGTGGTGATGCGAACAAAGCTATCGATCATCACTATGGGTATCACAAAATTACCTGTGGCAGTAATAATGATATCAGGACCTCACAGATTGAACAGAAGACCACAGAGGGGACTGGTAAGAGATTCACAATGACATTGGACCATCCTACATACTGGGTTGTGAATATAAGCTATGGACAATTTCAAGGTTCCCAGTTACTTTGTATGTAGTTGCCATTGATTCAGTGCCCGCCCACCTATACATATAGGCAAACACACTCTCAGCTAATGCTTTCAAATGTTTGAACACAACTGATCATTCAAGTACATGGTATAAATATTAAATAAAACGCTTGTCTGGAATTTTTTGCTTTAGTTGTGACGTGGGGAAGAGCTGTTTGGGCAGGGTTCTCTGCCTTACCCTGTGTCACGTACCTTAGGAGAGTCTGAGGTGTTGAGGACAGCCTCTCTCACTTCTCTGGTCCTGGGGTACCTGCATGGGTACAGGGGCACGAGTACCAGTAGTAGCGGCAGCCGATGAGTAGGAGTAACAGAGAGAGTTGTAAGTCCAGCAGGCAATGATTGCAGAGTAGTCAGGACAGGCCGAGGTCTTCAACGTGCAGGCAACGCAGTACAGAGGGTAAGCAGGAGAAGCGTCAAGAACAAGCCAAGGGTCAATCACTGGAGAGAAGCAGAAGAGTCAAGCCAAGCCGGGTTAGAAACAGAAGCAATTCAGGAACAGGATACAGGGACACAGGGAAGCTGACAATCTGACAGCAAAGGAGGTTTGTTAGCCACAGCCTTATATAGCCCAGAGGGCGCCAAAAGCTCAAACGCATCGTCACACGTACGTGCGCACGTACACACGCACATTTACACAGAGACGCTGCACGTGATACAACTTGATTAGCTGCACTATGCGCATGCGCAAACTGCCGTGAAAGAATTCTGGCTCCAACTCTGGCTCTGGCTTCCTGACACCCCGCCTCTTGGGTGCAAAAGCCCACTTGGGTGTTTTGTCAGGATAATTTTGTCAAGAGGCCAGTTAAGATAATTTCGAACCTATGTCAGTCTGTTTAATTTTTTTCGTAACTCTTTCCTTTTACTTCTCTAATCTTCCTAATTTTCCTTGATCATCTGAAGAATAGGTAGCCATTATTTTTCTTTAATGCCTGACATCAGTCAAGGCACAAAATTCAACTGGAGCCTCCCTACAGTAGATATTGTACACCTCTGTGGTGGCCCATGCTTACTATCTTCACTCATTTTCAGCACTGCAAATTACTTTAAAAATTAGCCCTTGCTGACATCTGTAGCTGCAGGTGCTGTGGAGCACTTTGTCCTCAAAGTGTAAAGCAGATGCACTGAAATCATTCAAGTTGGCTCTCTCAGCAACTCATCTCACACTGCTCCTCCGTTCCAGAGCACCTGCTCTGTGTTTACATTAGAGATTAGAAAGCTGGGAGGCTGACAAGTCACTGCTAGGAGGGAGGAGGTGGAGGTAGGCTGAGTTGAGAACTGCTGTAAACATTGAGCATGAATTACATTTAAATAAAGTTATAACAAAAAACTGTAAATGCACACCAGCAGCTGTGTGACTAGCGCAGCTTGCTAGTGTGAATGGGCCTACATTTGCTGTGTTGTGTTGGCAATTAGCATGCAGTTTTTCAATTATACAAATTACACTTACTGTATATAGGTGTTATTTGTATGGTACAACACAGTTCAAGTTTACATTAATATGTATGACTCATGACTAAATTGCATATTCTATATGCATTTAGTCATGAGTGATATGTTGCCGGACAGATATGCCATGAATTTTTCACTTCATGATGTTATTTCTTAATCACCACAGGAAATCTGCATTTCACTGAGTAGAAATCTATTTTATGTTTTCTTGTTCTCTCCAATTCTTACAGCCTTGCAAAACTCCTACGGAAAGAGACAGCATAACATTGTAATAAGACATGTTACAACATAAACACAGCATAAAGCAGTGGATTATTTTGACAGGCTCTTCCCAGGCTTGGTTTATTCTCTCTTTCCTGATGAGTTTCTTTGGGAGAAGTTTGTTACATTAAAATGGTTTAAAAATTTATGTAGGGGATGAAAGAAGGACACAGCATGTCCTAAGTTATCAACACTGGATTACTTACCTGTTTGATATCTGCTCTCCATTAGCCTTGTTGCCCATCTTTATCATATACTTTTCTGTGGAATAACACGGCAAATGTCATCAGATACACTGGCAGGGATTTTCTTTTTCCGTTATCTAAAATGAGATATAGCTTTGCCTATATCAGTCATGTCCTTTCCAGTTATTGAGACCCAACAAACTGTACGTAAAGACATAAAATGTGATACTTCTGCTAATGATTACATTTTAATTAGGGTGTCTATTACAGTATTTTATCTTTAGATAATTTTTTTCCAGTGGGCATTTTTTTCAGCGCTTCTATTTTTTAAAAGCTATTTAATCAAAATATAAGTAGGTTATTTTCTGTACCTAGAAGCAAGTTATAAATAGTGTAATACTGACTTTTCTGCGATTTATGAGAGATCAGTTTGAAGTTTCTATAACCATGTAAAAGAACAACACACATGCCTTTATATAATTAATAGGGCCTGTCAATGTTATTATATGGACTACTGCATCTAAATGGACGTGCATCCATTTACATCCAGAATCCAGTTACTCCCCAATTCTGGCCAGGTCCAGAAAAACAAATTGATCACAATTCCGTTTGGCTGGATCTGATCATGCTGAATTGGGGTAATCTGATATAAATGGGCATCCATTTACATCCAATTCCCCATAAACCATCATGGGTCCGCTAATTTCAGTTTTTCCCTCCATTGCAAGATTGAACATGGATATCACAATGTATCAGTGCATGGATCCCCTGTGGATTGGAACTGAAGCCACCCGTGTGAAAGAAGCCTTATCCCATATTTAACATTAAATGTGTATTGTATTCCATTTAAAATAAGTTATGATGTCCCCATAATAAGTTATAAACCTGAAGTTAGGCTTTAGGTATCCCATAAGTATGAGATCACTATTATTTTGCAGCTGCTGTTTCATTAATGAAAAACTTTTTTTTTGCACTGATGGTTTTATATCATGGATTTTTTTTAATCTCCACCTTAACTGGCTCCAATTACTTTTCTTTCCAGTCAGACAATTCATAGATCTTCGCTGTTATCATCAGTTAGAAACTACCAGTATTTTAAAAATAAATCTTTTGCATCTACATACAAAGTCATTATGTGATCTATAATTTAACATGCAGTAATTTAGCTTATATGTGTGATAGAACCTACAGGAGGAACTCCAGGTTCTGGTATTTTCAAAATAATAGCCTGCAGTACTAACAAGAAAAACTACAGCTTTTGTCTCAGCACCCACATTTAATTTGGTGCTGTACCCCGCAGAAAATCAGCTTAATCATGCTGCGGTCACTGGTCTTCTGGATTGAAGGCTTGTTCACACCATCTGCAGACCAGATCAAGACCAGAATGTTTTTTATCTGGACCAACAACGCATACACAGTAATTCCAATGGTAAAAATTAGGCTAGTTCACTTCACACCATTGCATTCCGTTCCAGAGCTTTTAAAAAAAAGTATCCTGCATTTTTTTTCTCTGAAATGCACCACAAATGCATGCAGACACATGTGAAAACACCAGAATGCCCTGGAGTGCAAACAACAATTGAGGGGGAAAAAAAATGCAAATGCACCAAAATACATCAAAAACATGCATACACGGGTACACAGTAAAAAGGTGAGAAAGCAGCAGATAGGCCCAATAAAGAACGAAAGCGGAAAGTTAGTCACAAATGACAAGGAGAGGGCCGAGGCGCTGAATACTTTTTTCTCCTCAGTATACACTAAGGAGGGAAACGGGTTTGATATACATGATAAAACACATAGTTCAACACAAAATATACCGCAGTGGTTGATGGAAACCGGGATACGACAAAGTCTTAAACTACTAAATGCAAATAAAGCAGTGGGTCCAGATAACCTGCACCCCAAGCCACTTAAGGAACTAAGTGAGGCTATAACAAGACCATTATTCCTCATTTTCAAAGACTCAATAATGACTGGTAGAGTCCCATGGTTGGCGGAGGGCCACGGTACCGGTAGTTCCAATATTCAAAAAGGGGGCTAGATGCCAACCTGGGAACTATAGGCCGGTCAGTCTAACATCGATGGTTTGTAAACTGTTAGAAGGTATGATTAAGGACTATTTGGTAGAATTTGTTCAGGATAGAGTCATAGTTAATGACAATCTGCATGGGTTCAGGAAAGACCATTCCTGCCTGACTAACTTGCTATCCTTTTATGAGGGGGTAAGTAGAGATATGGATGGAGGGAGGCCAGTAGATGTGGTATATCTCTAAAGGCATTTGATACGGTACCACATAAATGATTAATACAGAAGCTGAGATCTATGGGCATAGATGAAGTGGTGTGTACGTGGATAGAGAGCTGGCTACGGGAACGGGTCCAGAGAGTATCTATAAATGGCACCTTTTCAGACTGGGCTAATGTAATAAGCGGTGTGCCTCAGGGTTCTGTGCTGGGACCCATATTGTTTAAACTGTTTATTAATGATATCGGGGAGGGTGTGAATAGCCATATTTCAGTGTTTGCAGACGATACAAAAAGAGGGAGGGTATTAGAAACGGACCTAGACAGTATAGCATTACAGGAGGACCTGGATAAAATAGGGGAGTGGGCGAATATATGGCAGATGAGGTTTAATGTCGATAAATGCAAAGTAATGCACTTTGGAAATAAAAACAAGCAAATGGGTTATGCAATTATGGGTATGCCACTAGGGAAGTCAGAAATAGAAATAGACTTGGGGGTCATTGTAGACCACAAACTAAAGGGTAGTTTGCAGTGCCAGGCTGCTGTAAACAAAGCAAGTAGGGTCTCCGGTATTAAGAAGGGGATGTGCTACAGAGACAAGTCGATAATTGTGCCACTTTATAGAGCATTGGTTCGGCCTCATCTGGAGTACGCGGTCCAGTTTTGGTCACCGGTATTAAGAAAAGATGTCCTTGAGCTGGAGAGGCTCCAGCGGAGGGCAACTAGACTAATTAGGGGAAAGGAGGACCAGAGCTATGAGACAAGGCTTCTGACCTTAAACATGTTCACTTTGGAAGTAAGGAGATTAAGGGGGGTATGATTTTCATGTACAAGATGTTCAATGGTGACAGCAACATTGGCAACAAACTCTTTAAGATTAACTCCGTTACAAAAACTACAGGCCACCACCTAAAATTGGTGGAAAACAAATTCCAGCACAAGGGGTGAAAAGGGTTCTTCACGGTACGAGCGGTACCGTGTAACTATGTAACATCTAGATCTGGTCTGGACATGGTGCAAACAAGCCCTGAATGATTGCCAGTGTCATTGAACTCACTTTTTAGCTGACAAATAATGGACCACAAAGTTTTGCAGGCACAGATCTTAATGATCATCTTTACAAAATCAAGTGAATGCAGATGAATCAGCTATAGTGATTCCTTGCCTTTTTAAAGGCTAATATAAGATAATCCCAGAGCCCTCAGACTTTGGAGAGTCTGAAAATGTTTTTGTTTTGTTTTCTGTATTCTCTACATCTTAAACCATTTTCACAATGCAGCAGAATCATATTGTTTATACAAGCTATGGAAAAGGCCATTTTTAAACTTGGAGGTCAGAATAAACAATATGTGTAACCGGTTTTATTGACACTTCAAGACCAATAATTTGTTAGACCTAGCCATCACATGCTCGCTTTAAACAGTTCTAAAATTAATAAATGTGTATGCTCCATAAAAAATGTATGAATAAAAATATAGTGGTCACAGGATAGGCCCTATCTTTTGCAGAAATCAGCAGTCATGTATGATTTATGATATCAGTCATGACACAATTCTCTGCGAGGCTAAAGTGCACTAAAACACATTACTAAAGCATGGAGCTTTTGCTTGCCAGCGTTGTTTTCCAGAGACATAAACTTGTTTACTGAGCATTTTTTTCACTTAAGATTGTATTATGTTGTTGTCTAAGATAGCAATATTGACTTCATCTGTGAAGTTAAAGAAATAATAACCATTTTTACTTTTAGGTTTAAGACTTTATGCAATGAAGCAATATATATATACACTATATTGCCAAAAGTATTGGGACACCCCTCCAAATCACAGGTGTATATATTCAAGCACCTAGGCATGCCGACTGCCTCTACAAACATTTGTGAAAGAATGGGTTGCGCTCAGGAGCTCAGTGAATTCAAGTGATGTTCCGTGACAGGTTGCCACCTGTGCAATAAGTTTATATGTGTGATAAATATATTTATTTTTTGTTTTTTTTCTTTGTGTATGTGGAAGGGTGGAGGTGGGGCTTATATGTGGGATAGATATTGACTAGTCAAAACAGGGGGGGGAAGAAGGGAATTAACCCTAAATAAAATCCTCTATTTCAGTCCCTAGAGAAGATAGGAAAGAGTTTGGGAGAAGGGAGTAAGTAGGTAGTGAGAGATTCAGAAGGTTTAAATAAGTAATAAGAATATATCTCTATCGGTATCAAGAATAAGCAGGTTAGGAGGTGAAGGTGTGGGCTCGGTCCACTGTCTCTGGCTCAACTAGGCTCAACTAGGTGGGAGACACACTTTTAGGGAGTAAGAAAGAGAGAGTATATAAAAGAGAGAGTCAGGATTGATTGATGAATGCCTGGGGACATTTTTTTTTTCCTTTTCTTTTTTTTTTTCTTCTCTCCCTCTTCCCTCCCCTCCCTTTGTGGAGGGGGGTAGAAGAGGTAGGTACACGGAGGGGGTCAGGGAAAGAGGTATAGAAGACAGGAATACTCATTATATATATATAATGACTAGTCTCCGTTTGGGCTCCCTCAATGTAAGAGGCATGAATGTACCCCAAAAAAGATCTCAAGTCTTACTTGACATGCACAAACAGAGAGTGGGAATACTATACCTTCAGGAAACACACTTTAAGAACTCATGTGCCCCCACAATGCCCATGCGGCACTATTCTAGGTGGTATATGAGTAACTACTCCCTGAGTAAATCGAGGGGAGTAGCGATAGGCTTCCATAACTCAATCCCAGTAACAGACCTACAGGAATTAATGGATGAAGAGGGACGCTATCTCTTCATAAAGTGCAAAATATATGGCAAGCAATATACATTAGCTAACGTGTACCTACCAAATCATGGCCAGGTGGGAGCACTGCTTGGGATATTGAACCGCCTTAGTGATTATATGGAAGGTCAAGTAATATTGGGAGGGGACTTTAACATAGCGATGGACCCTGGTTTAGACACATCAAAGGGAACTGGGCATATCTCCTCCTCCCAACTTAATAAATTAAAACACCGGCTTAATAAATTACAGCTGGTAGATATTTGGTGGGTGCTTAACCCTAAAGTGAAGGACTACACATGCCATTCTTTAACCCACTCTTCTTATAGTCGAATAGACAATTTTTTGGTCTCACATAGTCTATTGAGCTGGCGACCTAAAGCACACATAGGAGTGGAAATTTGGTCTGATCACTTCCCCATTTTTTGCACAATTATAACACCAAATACAATGAAATCACAGGCAACATGGAGGTTAAACAAGACATTACTGCAGAATTCGGTCAGAAGACAGGCGATCACCGTATGAAATAGCCATATATGCAGAGGTTATTGATATCATTATGCAACTTATGGAATTGTATGTGAAATGAAATAAATAAAAATGTATTCTGGAAGAAAGGTGATTGGAGGAATCTGACACCATGCCTGATAAATAGCACTGTCCAGTTCTGTGAAATTTGATGGTTGTGGAACCAGCTGCCTGATGGCTCTTTCAACTTCATCCTACAAATGCTCAATTGGATTGAGATCTGGTGATTTGGGGGGCCACCTAAGCAAGGTAAAGTCTCCCTCATGTTCTTGAAACCACTCCTGCGCAATACGAGCAGTGTGGCATGGTAGGATGAACTTGATCAGCAACGATACTTTGGTATGTTGTGCTATTCAGACGTTGTTCCACATGAATTTAGGGGCCCAAATCATGCCAGGAAAACATGCCCCAAACCATAACACTGCCCCCACCAGCTTTCTTTAAAGTTGAGTTGAATTTTGAATTCATTAATAGATAATGGCCTACTGGACCTGGTACGCCATTTCTGCTGTGCAAGACTCCGACAATGAGATCTACCACTATTCCTACATTAAAGAGGAACTTTACCCATATCGGTAAAATAGCAACAAACACACCTTTAGACATTTTTAGTAATGACAATCTACAAACACATACTTCTCGATAATTGCAGGCTTTGTATTCTTTGCATACCTTATTTCGTTTTTTCCAAGGTCTTCTGACAGTGACCATGTTAACTAAGGGCAGGTTACTAGAACTTTACTTCCTGGATCTCTTGCTAGGACATGTGACCATACACATCATGTCAGACAAGGAAAATGCCTTTCCCTGAGGTCTCATGGGATTACAGATGACATTTTCCACCAATGCACTGCTGATGTAACCTTCCCAGGGTGCAACACTGGGGCACATTACATAATGTCTGCCAAATGGCACAGGAAGTGTATAAACTCTATTTGTAAGTAAATGAGAAACATGTTTGTTTAACTAATGAATGAAAGATGATTTGAAATCAGCATGCTATGCGATACAATTACTGGTTCCCCTCTGGGAATGTCTGCAACATTCTTGTGGGGCCTACAACATCATCATTATAGTATCTTTGACTGTGTTGTTTTTACTCTGTATAATGGACATGTGTAAAAGTGGGGTCGGAAAGGTAATCTCCCAACAGAGCCAATGGTTTTATGATAACTCCTGCACTGGAGAGTGATCTTCTTGCAAGGTCACTAAAGATTTGGTAAGGAAATAATCACCTACCCTCCATCGATAAACAGGAAAATAGGTTTTGGGCTAAGTTACTATCTACATTACTGAAGACAATGGCCCGTAGAAAGGATGCCCATATATGTTTCTATAGTCTATTCCTTTTCAAAAACAGGAGGCCTGAACTAGTATTATGCCCATCAGCTATTGGTAACCTGCAGGTCAATCATCACCAAACTGTAATCCCCCAGCTGAACCCGAACTGAAATAATTCTTAGGTGATCTTCAGACAATCATTTTTACTGTCATGCTGTCATATTAAGCACAATTTGTACAACACATTTTTGAGCTTCTTACATTTTTTCAACCATTGGTACAGTTATTCCTAACAGTAGATCTAACAAGACCAGAGGGTACCTCTGTTTGGTAAAATTAATTCAGAATAACAAATTATACATGAACTATAGAAATATATTTGAGGATTTTTGTTATTTAAATACATAAAGGACAGTTGTACACAGTTTAAAGATCCTTGAAATAACATGCAGTAAGTGGTACTTAACAAAAACTCAGCTTGATTTCATAGCTCTATCAACTTTTATAAAAATAGCACATTTTCCTTTGCATAAGTATCCCTTTGAAAATGGTGAATGGAAAATGGACAGCTCAGTTTTGAATTATGTTTTAAAGTACAAATAATTCATGGCGATTTTGCACTAAATACCAGATGAAAAATAGATTTTATTTTTTTACAAGCTTATAAAGCAAGCAATAAAATAATAAAACCTCTTTTGTTGCATATACAACTAAATGCTTACTCTAATGCTATACATTGTTATATGATGAAAACAGACAAAAGCAACCAGTCAAATGTTCATTTTTATTTTTAAACTAGCACTACATATACAAAGCTAACAGTTGAAATCTGATTGATGAGTATTATTGCAGCATCTCCAGTCTACTTTCTCTACAGATTTGATGCTGGCTCAGCTAATCTGTATTCACCCAACACCCAATTAACTTAAAGTCTAGCACCAGAAAGTATATTGGTAGATGATTCGTGCAAGTTGGAACTGGTTTGCTGAACTGGGGTTCTCTGCAAAACACTAAAGGGGTTATTCAATAAGCTGCTGAAGTGAAGAACACGTTTAACTCAGCCAATCCAACATCTGGATCAGCTGAGCCAAACACACGGCAGTTCACTCCCTGCCATTCACCCCTATTCTCAAAGGGGTTGAATGGCAGTGAGTGAATAGCCGAATGCCGCTGACCGGTATTTGGCTCAGTTATTCTGCTTGCTACCTTGGAGGTAAGAAAGTTAGGAGGGACCCCAAGTTAAAAAGTATTTTAAAAAAAGTGTGTGAGCTCCCCCTTAAAAGTCATGCCACACCCTTTAGTTCTGGTAGGAATTTAAAGGTGGAACCACACCCCCTAAAATTTCCAACCAGACCCTTAATCTGAGCACAGGCCTGCAGGGCAGGAAAGGGGGGACAGGCGATTGCCCCCCCCCCCCCTACCTGTCCGCACCTGACGAATTGCTGCAGCAGAATTAAAGTTTGACAGATGCCAGCCAAATGTAAACAGATAGGCAGAACTAGTGATGACATCACCACTGGCTCCCTCTATGTGTTTACATTTTGCCAGCATCTGTCAAATCGCTATTGCAAGTGTCGGCCAAATGAAAACAAATGGGCGGAGTCGGCTTTAACGTCATGGCCTGCTCCGCCCATTTGTTGTCATACAATGACAGGCTACTGTCCTCAGGTTGGCTGAGCTGTTCGACTGCTTTCCACAGCTGTGCGGGCTATTGTGAATAGCCTGATGGGCTCAGATGGCCGAAGTGAGCGGAAAGATTAGCCGAAGCTATAATCTTTTGCCTCTTTAGTGAATAACCCTCTTATCATCAAAATGTTTCTCTAGTGAACTGGTATTGTGCACTGATAAACCACGTATCATTTCACTTCTGGACCCCCAAACAGATATCCTATGTTCATAGAGGGTCTCCTCTTACATTGCACACTTAATATGAAAGAATGATATTCCCTGACAAGGACCAAAACTTATAAGAAACTATACTACTTATTTTGTAGACGACTGATTTTACAAATTATGTCCTCATAATTCCTAACCATGTTAAAAGCAGGCTCTTGCTGGTTCACCCAGCTTCCTTGGTGTTCAGTCTTTTTGTGTTTTTGAAGGCCACTGTGCAGCATCTGAACAGAGAACCAGATGTGATCCTTTGATCCTTTAAATCACATTTTTACCTGTTTATATATTTGTAATATTTGCCCATCGTATATAATACAGGCTATGCTTCTCCGCATGGCTGATCATCTACATTTGTTGATGGTGGCATAGGAGCAGGCAGATAAAAGTGCTGGGAAATATCTAATTCTGTATTTTATGTTTTGTGTTCCTTCTACAAGTTAAAGGAGAACTATGAGGTGAGTGAAAATCACTCATCCTCATAGTTCGAGCTGACGTGTGACAATGAAACTGTCACACGTCGGCTCAATAGATCGGTAAGTGGGCAAACACATACTGTCGCATGCTCACTTCTTGATCATCTCCTTGCAGAGAGCCGTGACTGTCAGTCACGGCTCCCTGCAGGGATTCCCCGCCCGCATCCTCCAGCGCTGACTGGAGAAACGGACGGGGGAGGGGGCAGGCACAGCTGGCTCTGCCTCTAGATAGTCAGAGTCACCTGTCATTCACGCAGCTGGGTGGAATCCGACAGCATTGTCAGTATCTGTCCCGGCTGCGGCACTCTTGGTATATAGCTCGCTGTAGCTCACGATATACTGAGCTTTGGGTCATGGGGGGGCGCAAGTATATGTCCTCCCATGATCCTTAAGAGAACTATGGGGAAAAACACTTACCCTATAGTTCTATTTTAAACAAAAAAAGAAAATCAGCCTTTATGTAACTTGGTTTTGCAATAACAAGACTGACACGATGAAATTCACTTTGATTTTGGAAAAGAGACATGATATATACCATAAAAATGGTTGAGTTTTGTAGTTTGTTCCCAATTTACTGTGCACATAATGACCACATATAATTCAATCTTTAAAAATCAAACAGTATATGCCTCTTCGCATCCTGCTTAAATGAGTATGCAGATTTGATCATGATGACAATAAGATGGGTAAGAGACATACGGCAGAGGCAGGCTTCCTAGTAGCTCTTGCAGCCGCTGCTTCTAGTGAGTGTATGTGACTGGATGTTGAAAACAAACAAAAATGTACTGCACTAAGCTAAATGCACTGTTTTAGTAAATCTCCCAGTAAAGGTTCCCATAAACATTAAAAGAAAATCTCTTGTGAACAGTCATTTGAGGCACGATTTAATCACAATCTAATCAGGTCTGTGAGGCAGCAACTGACAGTTCTAAACATACTGTATGCTCTTGGGGTGCAAAGTTATTGGAAGGTTAGAAAACATTTCCTAATCACTGTTGTTTCCTCCAAGCTAATGCTTGGAATGCTCATGTGACACAAATATTTCTGTTTACAGCAGAAACTGGACCAAAATAAATTGCAAAATGTTTATGGCTAGCTTAAAAGAACAGTTATACTTTAAGTACAGTTGTGCTTCAAGAAAACACCTTCTCTGGGTGAACGCCTGGTAAAATACTAAACTTCCTCCCCGCTCCTGTGATTTTCACTGTGCGGCCTTGCCCAATACTGCTCAGCCTTTGCACGGAAAACATCCCGGTCATGTCCTTTTCCTACTGCATGCCATTGATTAATTCATTCCTGTGGTTGAACCATACTCCCCTGAGTGTCTGAAGGTCCCCATTTGTATGGCTTATCCATAGAAATGAATGTGTGTGCATATACAATAAAAAAGAGAACCTGGCGGACATGTATTCCTTGCAAATGCTGTGTGTTTACATGTCAGACTGCATGACAGTGGAGAGGAAGGTTGGTATTTACCAGGTGCTGCACTCAGAGGAAGGGGGGTTTACAGTACAGGGGGCTTAAATATACAGTTGTCATTTAAAGGTCTATATCTGATGTAAATTAATTATGCAGAAAGATATAATATATATTGTGGAGAGTCAGCAGGGCTGAGAGCAAAGAAGGGGTTAACTTGGGAGGGCAGGTACTTCTCCTACAGCCCTTCCTGTTAAAAGGTAACACAGGTGAGAGAGGAGTGGGGGAAGCTGAGAGACAGACAGAAAGGTCTGTGTGTGTGGCTGCTCAGAAGCAAGTGGACTCTATCTTAGTGAGATCACCTAAACGCACTACGCAGTGCAATCTTATTGAAAGACTTTATCTTTATGTTTGATGTTTGCTGAGGAAAGCCTTTTACTTTACCATTTTGCTGAAGAAAGCTGTTTGTTCTGTTACCGCTGGATGAAGTAAAAGCTGTTTATTTATATCGGACTGTTTTGAAGACGCATGTGTACCCCTGGGGTTCCCCACAATATAT